>NW_028327556.1:0-224843 GCF_031878675.1 Megascapheus bottae | reverse complement strand
TTGTATGAAGTCACAGAATGGAGATGAGTGAACTCAGAATGGAGGTGTGCGAAGTCACAGAATGGAGGTTTATGAAGTTATAGAATGGATGTGTGTGGGGTCATAGAATGGATGTTTCTGAAGTAAGAATGAAGGTGTGTGAAGTCAGAATGGAGGTGTGAAGTCATAGAATGGAGGTGGGTGAAGTCATAGAAAGGAGGTGTGGGAAGTCATAGAATGGAGGAGTGTGAAGTCATAGAGTGGAGGTGAGTGAAGTCACAGATTCGAGGTTTGTGAAGTCATAGAATGGAGGTGTGTGATGTCAGAATGGAGGTGTGTGAAGTCCTAGAATGGAGGTGTGTGAACTCATAGAATGGAAGTGTGTGACCTCACAATGGAAGTGTGTGAAATCACAGAATGGACGTGTGTGAAGTCATACATTGGAGGTGTGTGAAGTCAGAATGGAGGTGTGTGAATCACAGAATGGAGGTGTGTGTACTCAGAATGGAGGTATGGGAAGTCATAGATGGAGGTGTGTGAAGGCATAGTATGGAGGTGTGTGAAGTCAAAATGGAGGTGTGTGAACTCATAGAATGGAGGTGTGTGAAGTCACAAAAGAGGTGTGGGAAGACATAGAATGGAGGTGTGTGAATTCACAGAATGGAGGTGTGTGAAGTCAGAATGGAGGTGTGAAGTCATAGAATGGAGGTGGGTGAAGTCATAGAAAGGAGGTATGGGAAGTCATAGAATGGAAGAGTATGAAGTCATAGAATGGATGTGAGTGAAGTTACAGATTTGAGGTCTGTGAAGTCATAGAATGGAGGTGCATGAAGTCAGAATGGAGGTGTGTGAAGTCATAGAATGGAGGTGTGTGAAGTCATAGAATGGAGGTGTGTGACGTCACAATGGAATTATGTGAAGTCACAGAATGGAGGTGTGTGAACTCACAATGGAGGTGTTTGAAGTCACAGAATGGAGGTGTGTGAAGTCATAGAATGGAGGTGTGTGAAGTTCTAGAATGGAGGTGTCTGAAGTCATAGAATGGATGTGTCTGAAGTAAGAATGAAGGTGTATGAAGTCATAGAATGGAGGTGTGTGAAGTCAAAATGGAGGTGTGTGAACTCATAGAATGGAGGTGTGTGAAGTCACATAATGGAGGTGTGTGAAGTCAGATTGGAGGTGTGAAGTCATAGAATGGGGTGGGTGAAGTCATAGAAAGGAGGTGTGGGAAGTCATGGAATGAGAGAGAGTGTGAAGTCATAGAGTGGAGGTGAGTGAATTCACAGATTCGACGTCTGTGAAGTCATAGAATGGAGGTTTGTGAAGTCAGAATGGAGGTGTGTGAACTCATAGAATAGAGGTGTGTGAAGTCACAATGGAGGTGTGTGAAGTCATAGAATGGAGGTGTTTGAAGTCACAGAATGGAGGTGGGTGAAGTCATACAATGGAGGTGTGTGAAGACAGAATGGAGGTGTGTGAAGTCACAGAATGGAGGTGTGTGAAGTCATAGAATGGAGGTGTGTGAAGTCACAGAATGGAGGTGTGTGAAGTCATAAAATGGAGGTGTGTGAAGTCATAGAATGGAGGTGTGTGAAGTCACAGAACGGAGGTGTGTGAAGTCACAGAATGGAGGTGTGTGAAGTCACAGAAAGGAGGTGTGTGAACTCAGAATGGAGGTGTGTGAAGTCACAGAATTGAGGTGTGTGAAGTCATAGAATGGAAGTGTGTGAAATCACAGAATGGAGGTGTGTGATCTCAGAATGGAGGTGTGTCAAGTCAGAGAATGGAGGTGTGTGAAGTCATAGCATGGAGACATGTGAAATCATAGAATGGAGGTGTGTGAAGTCATAGAATGGAGGTGTGTGAAGTCACAGAATGGAGGTGTGTGAAGTCACAGAATGGAGGTGTGTGATGTCACAGAATGGAAGTTTGTGAACTCACGATGTAGCTGTGTTAATTCACAGAATGGAGTTGTGTGAAGTCATAGAATGGAGGTGTGTGAAGTCACAGAATGGAGGTGTGTGAAGTCACAGAATGGAGGTGTGTGAAGTCACAGAATGGAGGTGTGTGAAGTCACAGAATGGAGGTGTGTGAAGTCATAGAATCGAAGTGTGTAAAGTCATAGAATCGAGGTGTGTGAAGTCACAGAATGGAGGTGTGTGAAGTCATAAAATGGAGGTGTGTGAAGTCACAGAATGGAGGTGTGTGAAGTCAGAATGGAGGTGTGAAGTCATAGAATAGAGGTGGGTGAAGTCATAGAAAGGAGGTGTGGGAAGTCATAGAATGGAGGAGTGTGAAGTCATAGAGTGGAGGTGAGTGAAGTCACAGATTCGAGGTCTGTGAAGTCATAGAATGGAGGTGAGTGATGTCAGAATGGAGGTGTGTGAAGTCCTAGAATGGAGGTGTGTGAACTCATAGAATGGAAGTGTGTGACGTCACAATGGAAGTGTGTGAAATCACAGAATGGAGGTGTGTGAAGTCATACATTGGAGGAGTGTGAAGTCAGAATTGAGGTGTGTGAATCACAGAATGGAGGTGTGTGAACGCAGAATGGAGGTGTGGGAAGTCATAGATGGAGGTGTGTGAAGGCATACTATGGAGCTGTGTGAAGTCAAAATGGAGGTGTGTGAACTCATAGAATGGAGGTGTGTGAAGTCACAAAGGAGGTGTGTGAAGACATAGAATGGAGGTGTGTGAAGTCCCAGAATGGAGGTGTGTGAAGTCATAGAATGGAGGTGTGTGAAGTCATAGAATGGATGTTTCTCAAGTAAGAATGAAGGTGTGTGAAGTCATAGAATGGAGGTGTGTGAAGTCAAAATGGAGGTGTGTGAACTCATAGAATGGAGGTGTGTGAATTCACAGAATGGAGGTGTGTGAAGTCAGAATGGAGGTGTGAAGTCATAGAATGGAGGTGTGTGAAGTCAAAATGGAGGTGTGTGAACTCATAGAATGGAGGTGTGTGAATTCACAGAATGGAGGTGTGTGAAGTCAGAATGGAAGTGTGAAGTCATAGAATGGAGGTGGGTGAAGTCATAGAAAGGAGGTATGGGAAGTCATAGAATGGAAGAGTGTGAAGTCATAGAGTGGAGGTGAGTGAAGTTACAGATTCGAGGTCTGTGAAGTCATAGAATGGAGGTGCGTGAAGTCAGAATGGAGGTGTGTGAAGTCATAGAGTGGAGGTGTGTGAAGTCATAGAATGGAGGAGTGTGACGTCACAATCGAAGTTTGTGAAGTCATAGAATGGAGGTGTGTAGTCACAGAATGGAGGTGTGTGAAGTCATATAATGGAGATGTGTGAAGTCAGAATGGAGGTGTGTGAAGTCACAGAATGGAAGTGTGTGAAGTCACAGAATGGAGGTGTGTGAAGTCACAGAATGGAAGATTGTAAACTCACGATGTAGTTGTGTGAAGTCACAGAATGGAATTGTGTGAAGTCATAGAATGGAGGTGTGTGAAGTCACAGAATGGAGGTGTGTGAAGTCACAGAATGGAGGTGTGTGAAGTCACAAAATGGAAGTGTGTGAAGTCACAGAATGGAAGTGTGTGAACACACAATGGAGGTGTGTGAAGTCGCAGAATGGAGCTGTGTGAAGTAATAGAATGGAAATGTGTAAAGTCTTAGAATGGAGGTGTGTGAAGTCACAGAATGGAGGTGTGTAAAGTCACAGAATGTAAGTGTGTGAACTCACAATTGAGGTGTGTGAAGTCACAGAATGGAGGTGTGTGAAATCATAGAATGGAAGTGTGTAAAGTCATAGAATGGAGGTGTGTGAATTCACAGAATGGAAGTTTGTGAACTCAAGATGGAGCTGTGTGAAGTCACAGAATGGAGGTGTGTGAAGTCACAGAATGGAGGTGTGTTATGTCAAAATTGTGGTGTGTTAATTCACAAATGGAGGTGTGTGAAGTCAGAATGGAGCTGTGTGAAGTCACAGAATGGAGGTGTGTGAAGTCAGAATGGAAGTGTGTGAACTCATAGAATGGAGGTGTGTGAAGTCACAATGGAGGTGTGTGAAGTCATAGAATGGAGGTGTGTTAAGTCAGATTGGAGGTGTGTGATATCAGAGAATGGAGGTGTGTCAACTCAAAAATGAGGTGTGTGAAGTCATAGAATGGAGGTATGTGAAGTCATAGAATGGAAGTGTGTGAAATCATAGAATGGAGGTGTGTGAAGACAGAATGGATGTGTGTGAAGTCATAGAATGTAGGTGTGTGAAGTCACAATGCAGGTGTGTGAACACATAGACTGGAGGAGTGTGAAGTCACAATGCAGGTGTGTGAAGTCATAGAATGGAGGTGTGTGAAGTCATAGAATGGAGGTGTGTGAAGTCATAGAATGGAGTTGCGTGAAGTCATAGAATGGAGGTGTGTGAAGTCACAGAATGGAGGTGTGTGAAGTCACAGAATGGAAGTGTGTGAACGCACAATGGAGGTGTGTGAAGTCACAGAATGGATGTGTGTGAAATCATAGAATGGAAGTGTGTGAAGCAATAGAATGGCGTTGTGTGAAGAGAGAATGGAGGTGTATGAAGTCACAGAATGGAGATGAGTGAACTCAGAATGGAGGTGTGCGAAGTCACAGAATGGAGGTTTATGAAGTTATAGAATGGATGTGTGTGAGGTCATAGAATGGATGTTTCTGAAGTAAGAATGAAGGTGTGTGAAGTCAGAATGGAGGTGTGAAGTCATAGAATAGAGGTGGGTGAAGTCATGGAAAGGAGGTGTGGGAAGTCATAGAATGGAGGAGTGTGAAGTCATAGAGTGGAGGTGAGTGAAGGCACAGATTCGAAGTCTGTGAAGTCATAGAATGGAGGTGTGTGATGTCAGAATGGAGGTGTGTGAAGTCCTAGAATGGAGGTGTGTGAACTCATAGAATGGAAGTGTGTGACCTCACAATGGAAGTGTGTGAAATCACAGAATGGACGTGTGTGAAGTCATACATTGGAGGTGTGTGAAGTCAGAATGGAGGTGTGTGAATCACAGAATGGAGGTGTGTGTACTCAGAATCGAGGTGTGGGAAGTCATAGATGGATGTGTGTGAAGGCATAGTATGGAGGTGTGTGAAGTCAAAATGGAGGTGTGTGAACTCATAGAATGGAGGTGTGTGAAGTCACAAATGAGGTGTGTGAAGACATAGAATGGAGGTGTGTGAAGTCACAGAATGGAGGTGTGTGAAGTCATAGAATGTAGGTGTGTGAAGTCATAGAATGGATGTTTCTCAAGTAAGAATGAAGGTGTGTGAAGTCATAGAATGGAGGTGTGTGAAGTCAAAATGGAGGTGTGTGAACTCATAGAATGGAGGTGTGTGAATTCACAGAATGGAGGTGTGTGAAGTCAGAAT
This sequence comes from Megascapheus bottae, assembly GCF_031878675.1. Lineage (NCBI taxonomy): Eukaryota > Metazoa > Chordata > Mammalia > Rodentia > Geomyidae > Megascapheus > Megascapheus bottae. The sequence continues at coordinate 219,523 of NW_028327556.1, read as the reverse complement.
GGAGGTGTGAAGTCATAGAATGGAGGTGGGTGAAGTCATAGAAAGGAGGTATGGGAAGTCATAGAATGGTAGAGTGTGAAGTCATAGAGTGGAGGTGAGTGAAGTTACAGATTCGAGGTCTGTGAAGTCATAGAATGGAGGTGCGTGAAGTCAGAATGGAGGTGTGTGAAGTCACAAAATGGAAGTGTGTGAACTCACAATGGAGGTGTGTGAAGTCGCAGAATGGAGGTGTGTGAAGTCATAGAATGTAGGTGTGTGAAGTCACAATGCAGGTGTGTGAACACATAGAATGGAGGTGTGTGAAGTCACAATGCAGGTGTGTGAAGTCATAGAATGGAGGTGTGAGAAGTCATAGAATGGAGGTGTGTGAAGTCATAGAATGGAGTTGCGTGAAGTCATAGAATGGAGGTGTGAAGTCACAGAATGGAGGTGTGTGAAGTCAGAGAATGGAAGTTGTGAACTCACAATGGAGTTGTGTGAAGTCACAGAATGGATGTGTGTGAAATCATAGAATGGAAGTATGTGAAGCCATAGAATGGCGTTGTGTGAAGTCAGAATGGAGGTGTATGAAGTCACAGAATGGAGATGAGTGAACTCAGAATGGAGTTGTGGGAAGTCACAGAATGGAAGTTTATGAAGTTATAGAATGGATGTGTGTGAGGTCATAGATGGATGTTTCTGAAGTAAGAATGAAGGTGTGTGAAGTCATAGATTGGAGGTGTCTGAAGTCATAGAATGGAGGTGTGTGAAGTCACAGAATGGAGGTGTGTGAAGTCAGAATGGAGGTGTGAAGTCATAGAATAGAGGTGGGTGAAGTCATAGAAAGGAGGTGTGGGAAGTCATAGAATGGAGGAGTGTGAAGTCATAGAGTGGAGGTGAGTGAAGTCACAGATTCGAGGTCTGTGAAGTCATAGAATGGAGGTGTGTGATGTCAGAATGGAGGTGTGTGAAGTCCTAGAATGGAGGTGTGTGAACTCATAGAATGGAAGCGTGTGCCGTCACAATGGAAGTGTGTGAAATCACAGAATGGAGGTGTGTGAAGTCATACATTGGAGGTGTGTGAACTCATAGAATGGAGGTGTGTGAATTCACAGAATGGAGGTGTGTGAAGTCAAAATGGAGGTGTGTGAACTCATAGAATGGAGGTGTGTGAATTCACAGAATGGAGGTGTGTGAAGTCAGAATGGAGGTGTGAAGTCATAGAATGGAGGTGGGTGAAGTCATAGAAAGGAGGTATGGGAAGTCATAGAATGGAAGAGTGTGAAGTCATAGAGTGGAGGTGAGTGAAGTTACAGATTCGAGGTCTGTGAAGTCATAGAATGGAGGTGCGTGAAGTCAGAATGGAGGTGTGTGAAGTCATAGAATGGAGGTGTGTGAAGTCATAGAATGGAGGAGTGTGATGTCACAATGGAAGTGTGTGAAGTCATGGAATGGAGGTGTGTAGTCACAGAATGGAGGTGTGTGAAGTCATATAATGGAGATGTGTGAAGTCAGAATGGAGGTGTGTGAAGTCACAGAATGGAAGTGTGTGAAGTCACAGAATGGAGGTGTGTGAAGTCACAGAATGGAAGTTTGTTAACTCACGATGTAGCTGTGTGAAGTCACAGAATGGAATTGTGTGAAGTCATAGAATGGAGGTGTGTGAAGTCACAGAATGGAGCTGTGTGAAGTCACAGAATGGAGGTTTGTGAAGTCAGAGAATGGAAGTGTGTGAAGTCACAGAATGGAAGTGTGTGAACACACAATGGAGGTGTGTGAAGTCGCAGAATGGAGGTGTGTGAAGTCATAGAATGGAAGTGTGTAAAGTCATAGAATGGAGGTGTGTGAAGTCACAGAATGGAAGTGTGTGAAGTCACAGAATGGAAGTGTGTGAACACACAATGGAGGTGTGTGAAGTCGCAGAACGGAGGTGTGTGAAGTCATAGAATGGAAGTGTGTAAAGTCACAGAATGTAAGTGTGTGAACTCAAAATTGAGGTGTGTGAAGTCACAGAATGGAGGTGTGTGAAATCATAGAATGGAAGTGTGTAAAGTCATAGAATGGAGGTGTGTGAATTCACAGAATGGAAGTTTGTGAACTCAAGATGGAGCTGTGTGAAGTCACAGAATGGAGGTGTGTGAAGTCACAGAATGGAGGTGTGTTAAGTCAAAATTGTGGTGTGTGAATTCACAAATGGAGGTGTGTGAAGTCAGAATGGATCTGTGAAGTCACAGAATGGAGGTGTGTGAAGTCAGAATGGAAGTGTGTGAACTCATAGAATGGAGGTGTGTGAAGTCACAATGGAGGTGTGTGAAGTCATAGAATGGAGGTGTGTTAAGTCAGATTGGAGGTGTGTGATATCAGAGAATGGAGGTGTGTCAACTCAGAAATGAGGTGTGTGAAGTCATAGAATGGAGGTATGTGAAGTCATAGAATGGAAGTGTGTGAAATCATAGAATGGAGGTGTGTGAAGACAGAATGGATGTGTGTGAAGTCATAGAATGTAGGTGTGTGAAGTCAAAATGCAGGTGTGTGAACACATAGACTGGAGGTGTGTGAAGTCACAATGCAGGTGTGTGAAGTCATAGAATGGAGGTGTGTGAAGTCATAGAATGGAGGTGTGTGAAGTCATAGAATGGAGTTGCGTGAAGTCATAGAATGGAGGTGTGAAGTCACAGAATGGTGGTGTCTGAAGTCATAAAATTGAGGTGCATGAAGTCATAGAATGGAGGTGTGTGAAGTCACAGAATGGAGGTGTGTGAAGTCACAGAATGGAAGTGTGTGAACTCACAATGGAGGTGTGTGAAGTCACAGAATGGATGTGTGTGAAATCATAGAATGGAAGTGTGTGAAGCCATAGAATGGCGTTGTGTGAAGTCAGAATGGAGGTGTATGAAGTCACAGAATGGAGATGAGTGAACTCAGAATGGAGGTGTGCGAAGTCACAGAATGGAGGTTTATGAAGTTATAGAATGGATGTGTGTGGGGTCATAGAATGGATGTTTCTGAAGTAAGAATGAAGGTGTGTGAAGTCAGAATGGAGGTGTGAAGTCATAGAATGGAGGTGGGTGAAGTCATAGAAAGGAGGTGTGGGAAGTCATAGAATGGAGGAGTGTGAAGTCATAGAGTGGAGGTGAGTGAAGTCACAGATTCGAGGTTTGTGAAGTCATAGAATGGAGGTGTGTGATGTCAGAATGGAGGTGTGTGAAGTCCTAGAATGGAGGTGTGTGAACTCATAGAATGGAAGTGTGTGACCTCACAATGGAAGTGTGTGAAATCACAGAATGGACGTGTGTGAAGTCATACATTGGAGGTGTGTGAAGTCAGAATGGAGGTGTGTGAATCACAGAATGGAGGTGTGTGTACTCAGAATGGAGGTATGGGAAGTCATAGATGGAGGTGTGTGAAGGCATAGTATGGAGGTGTGTGAAGTCAAAATGGAGGTGTGTGAACTCATAGAATGGAGGTGTGTGAAGTCACAAAAGAGGTGTGTGAAGACATAGAATGGAGGTGTGTGAATTCACAGAATGGAGGTGTGTGAAGTCAGAATGGAGGTGTGAAGTCATAGAATGGAGGTGGGTGAAGTCATAGAAAGGAGGTATGGGAAGTCATAGAATGGAAGAGTATGAAGTCATAGAATGGATGTGAGTGAAGTTACAGATTCGAGGTCTGTGAAGTCATAGAATGGAGGTGCATGAAGTCAGAATGGAGGTGTGTGAAGTCATAGAATGGAGGTGTGTGAAGTCATAGAATGGAGGTGTGTGACGTCACAATGGAATTATGTGAAGTCATAGAATGGAGGTGTGTAGTCACAGAATGGAGGTGTGTGAAGTCATATAATGGAGATGTGTGAAGTCAGAATGGAGTTGTGTGAAGTCACAGAATGGAAGTGTGTGAACTCAGAATGGAGGTTTGTAAAGTCATAATGGAGGTGGGTGAAGTCATAGTATGGAGATATGTGAAATCATAGAATGGAGTTTTGTTAAGTCACAGAATGGAGGTGTGTGAAGTCAGAATGGAGGTGTGTGAAGTCATAGAATGGAGGTGTGTGAAGTCAGAATGGAGGTGTGTGAACTTATGGAATGGAGGTGTGTGAAGTCACAGAATGGAGGTGTGTGAAGTCATAGAGGGGGTGTGTGAAGTCACAGAATGGAGGTGTGTGATCTCAGAATGGAGGTGTGTCAAGTCAGAGAATGGAGTTGTGTGAGGTCATAGAATAGAGATATGTGAAATCATAGAAGGGAGGTGTGTGAAGTCATAGAATGTAGGTGTGTGAAGTCACAGAATGGAGGTGGGTGAAGTCACAGAATGGAGGTGTGTGAAGTCACAGAATGGAGGTTTGTGAACTCAAGATGGAGCTGTGTGAAGTCACAGAATGGAGGTGTGTGAAGTCATATAATGGAGGTGTGTGAAGTCACAGAATGGAGGTGTGTGAAGTCACAGAATGGAGGTGTGTGAATTCACAGAATGGAGGTGTGTGAAGTCACAGAAGGGAGGTGTGTGAAGTCACAGAATGGAGGTGTGTGAAGTCACAGAATGGAAGTTTGTAAAGTCACGATGTAGCTGTGTGAAGTCACAGAATGGAATTGTCTGAAGTCATAGAATGGAGGTGTGTGAAGTCACAGAATGGAGGTGTGTGAAGTCACAGAATGGAGGTGTGTGAAGTCATAGAATGGAGGGGTGTGAAGTCACAGAATGGAGGTGTGTGAAGTCACAGAATGGAGGTGTGTGAAGTCACAGAATGGAAGTTTGTAAAGTCACGATGTAGCTGTGTGAAGTCACAGAATGGAATTGTCTGAAGTCATAGAATGGAGGTGTGTGAAGTCACAGAATGGAGGTGTGTGAAGTCACAGAATGGAGGTGTGTGAAGTCACAGAATGGAGGTGTGTGAAGTCACAGAATGGAAGTGTGTGAACTCAAGATGGAGCTGTGTGAAGTCACAGAATGGAGGTGTGTGAAGTCACAGAATGGAGGTGTGTGAAGTCACAGAATGGAAGTGTGTGAACTCACAATGGAGGTGTGTGAAGTCACAGAATGGAGGTGTGTGAAGTCACAGAATGGAAGTGTGTGAACTCACAATGGAGGTGTGTGAAGTCAAAGAATGGAGGTGTGTGAAGTCACAGAATGGAAGTGTGTGAACTCACAATGGAGGTGTGTGAAGTCACAGAATGGAGGTGTGTGAAGTCATAGAATGGAGGTGTGTGAAGTCATAGAATGGAGATGTGTGAAGTTATAGAATGGATGTGTCTGAAGTAAGAATGAAGGTGTGTGAAGTCATAGAATGGAGGTGTGTGAAGTCACAGAATGGAGGTGTGTGAAGTCATAGAATGGAGGTGTGTGAAGTTATAGAATGGATGTGTCTGAAGTAAGAATGAAGGTGTGTGAAGTCACAGAATGGAGGTGTGTGAAGTCACAGAATGGAGGTGTGTGAAGTCACAGAATGGAAGTGGGTGAACTCACAATGGAGGTGTGTGAAGTCCCAGAATGGATGTGTGTGAAGTCACAGTGGAGGTGTCTGAAGACATAGAATGGAGGTGTGTGAAGTCACAGAACGGAGGGGTGTGAAGTCATTGATTGGAGGTTTGTGAAGTCATATAATGGAGGTGTGTGAAGTCATAGAATGGATGTTTCTGAAGAATGAAGGTGTGTGAAGTCAGAGAATGGAGGTGTGTGATGTCAAAATGGAGGTGTGTGAAGTCCTAGAATGGAGGTGTGTGAACTCATAGAATGGAAGTGTGTGACGTCACAATGGAAGTGTGTGAAATCACAGAATGGAGGTGTGTGAAGTCATACATTGGAGGTGTGTGAAGTCAGAATGGAGGTGTGTGAATCACAGAATGGAGGTGTGTGTACTCAGAATCGAGGTGTGGGAAGTCATAGATGGAGGTGTGTGAAGGCATAGTATGGAGGTGTGTGAAGTCAAAATGGAGGTGTGTGAACTCATAGAATGGAGGTGTGTGAAGTCACAAAGGAGGTGTGTGAAGACATAGAATGGAGGTGTGTGAAGTCACAGAATGGAGGTGTGTGAAGTCATAGAATGTAGGTGTGTGAAGTCATAGAATGGATGTTTCTCAAGTAAGAATGAAGGTGTGTGAAGTCATAGAATGGAGGTGTGTGAAGTCAAAATGGAGGTGTGTGAACTCATAGAATGGAGGTGTGTGAATTCACAGAATGGAGGTGTGTGAAGTCAGAATGGAGGTGTGAAGTCATAGAATCGAGGTGGGTGAAGTCATAGAAAGGAGGTATGGGAAGTCATAGAATGGAAGAGTGTGAAGTCATAGAGTGGAGGTGAGTGAAGTTACAGATTCGAGGTCTGTGAAGTCATAGAATGGACGTGCGTGAAGTCAGAATGGAGGTGTGTGAAGTCACAAAATGGAAGTGTGTGAAGTCACAATGGAGGTGTGTGAAGTCGCAGAATGGAGGTGTGTGAAGTCATAGAATGTAGGTGTGTGAAGTCACAATGCAGGTGTGTGAACACATAGAATGGAGGTGTGTGAAGTCACAATGCAGGTGTGTGAAGTCATAGAATGGAGGTGTGAGAAGTCATAGAATGGAGGTGTGTGAAGTCATAGAATGGAGTTGCGTGAAGTCATAGAATGGAGGTGTGAAGTCACAGAATGGTGGTGTGTGAAGTCATAAAATGGAGGTGCATGAAATCATACAATGGCGGTGTGTGAAGTCACAGAATGGATGTGTGTGAAATCATAGAATGGAAGTATGTGAAGCCATAGAATGGCGTTGTGTGAAGTCAGAATGGAGGTGTATGAAGTCACAGAATGGAGATGAGTGAACTCAGAATGGAGTTGTGGGAAGTCACAGAATGGAGGTTTATGAAGTTATAGAAGGGATGTGTGTGAGGTCATAGATGGATGTTTCTGAAGTAAGAATGAAGGTGTGTGAAGTCATAGAATGGAGGTGTCTGAAGTCATAGAATGGAGGTGTGTGAAGTCACAGAATTGAGGTGTGTGAAGTCAGAATGGAGGTGTGAAGTCATAGAATAGAGGTGGGTGAAGTCATAGAAAGGAGGTGTGGGAAGTCATAGAATGGAGGAGTGTGAAGTCATAGAGTGGAGGTGAGTGAAGTCACAGATTCGAGGTCTGTGAAGTCATAGAATGGAGGTGTGTGATGTCAGAATGGAGGTGTGTGAAGTCCTAGAATGGAGGTGTGTGAACTCATAGAATGGAAGCGTGTGCCGTCACAATGGAAGTGTGTGAAATCACAGAATGGAGGTGTGTGAAGTCATACATTGGAGGTGTGTGAAGTCAGAATTGAGGTGTGTGAATCACAGAATGGAGGTGTGTGAACGCAGAATGGACGTGTGGGAAGTCATAGATGAAGGTGTGTGAAGGCATACTATGGAGCTGTGTGAAGTCAAAATGGAGGTGTGTGAACTCATAGAATGGAGGTGTGTGAAGTCACAAAGGAGGTGTGTGAAGACATAGAATGGAGGTGTGTGAAGTCACAGAATGGAGGTGTGTGAAGTCATAGAATGGAGGTGTGTGAAGTCATAGAATGGATGTTTCTGAAGCAAGAATGAAGGTGTGTGAAGTCATAGAATGGAGGTGTGTGAAGTCAAAATGGAGGTGTGTGAACTCATAGAATGGAGGTGTGTGAATTCACAGAATGGAGGTGTGTGAAGTCAGAATGGAGGTGTGAAGTCATAGAATGGAGGTGGGTGAAGTCATAGAAAGGAGGTATGGGAAGTCATAGAATGGAAGAGTGTGAAGTCATAGAGTGAAGGTGAGTGAAGTTACAGATTCGAGGTCTGTGAAGTCATAGAATGGAGGTGCGTGAAGTCAGAATGCAGGTGTGTGAAGTCATAGAATGGAGGTGTGTGAAGTCATAGAATGGAGGAGTGTGATGTCACAATGGAAGTGTGTGAAGTCATAGAATGGAGGTGTGTAGTCACAGAATGGAGGTGTGTGAAGTCATATAATGGAGATGTGTGAAATCAGAATGGAGGTGTGTGAAGTCACAGAATGGTAGTGTGTGAAGTCACAGAATGGAGGTGTGTGAAGTCACAGAATGGAAGTTTGTTAACTCATGATGTAGCTGTGTGAAGTCACAGAATGGAATTGTGTGAAGTCATAGAATGGAGGTGTGTGAAGTCACAGAATGGAGCTGTGTGAAGTCACAGAATGGAGGTTTGTGAAGTCACAGAATGGAAGTGTGTGAACTCCCAACGGATGTGTGTGAAGTCTCAGAATGGAGGTGTGTGAAGTCATAGAATGGAAGTGTGTAAAGTCATAGAATGGAAGTGTGTAAAGTCATAGAATGGAGGTGTGTGAAGTCACAGAATGGAGGTTGGTGAAGTCAGAATGGAGGTGTGTGAAGTCATAGAATGGAGGTGTGTGAAGTCAGAATGGAGGTGTGTGAACTCATGGAATGGAGGTGTGTGAAGTCACAGAATGGAGGTTTGTGAAGTCATAGAATGGAGGTGTGTGAAGTCACAGAATGGAGGTGTGTGATCTCAGAATGGAGGTGTGTCAAGTCAGAGAATGGAGTTGTGTGAGGTCATAGAATGGAGATATGTGAAATCATAGAATGGAGGTGTGTGAAGTCATAGAATGTAGGTGTGTGAAGTCACAGAATGGAGGTGTGTTAAATCACAGAATGGAGGCGTCTGAAGTCACAGAATGGAAGTTTGTGAACTCAAGATGGAGCTGTGTGAAGTCACAGAATGGAGGTGTGTGAAGTCATGGAATGGAGGTGTGTGAAGTCACAGAATGGAGGTGTGTGAAGTCACAGAATGGAAGTGTGTGAACTCACAATGGAGGTGTGTGTAGTCGCAGAATGGAGGTGTTTGAAGTCATAGAATGGAAGTGTGTAAAGTCATAGAATGGAGGTGTGTGAAGTCACAGAATGGAGGTGTGTGAAGTCACAGAATGTAAGTGTGTGAACTCACAATGGAGGTGTGTGAAGTCACAGAATGGAGGTGTGTGAAATCATAGAATGGAAGTTTGTAAAGTCATAGAATGGAGGTGTGTGAATTCACAGAATGGAAGTTTGTGAACTCAAGTTGGAGCTGTGTGAAGTCAGAGAAAGGAGGTGTGTGAAGTCACAGAATGGAGTTGTGTGAAGTCACAGAATGGAAGTGTGTGAACTCACAATGGAGGTTTGTGAAGTCACAGAATGGAGGTGTGTGAAGTCACAGAATGGAAGTGTGTGAACTCAAAATGGAGGTGTGTGAAGTCACAGAATGGAGGTGTTTGAAGTCACAGAATGGAAGTGTGTGAACTCACAATGGAGGTGTGTGAAATCGCGGAATGGAGGTGTGTGAAGTCATAGAATGGAAGTGTGTAAAGTTATAGAATGGAGGTGTGTGAAGTCATAGAATGGAGGTGTGTGAAGTCACAGAATGTAGGTGTGTGAAGTCACAGAATGGAGGTGTGTGAAGTCACAGAATGGAAGTGTGTGAACTCACAATGGAGGTGTGTGAAGTCACAGATTGGAGGTGTGTGAAGTCACAGAATGGAAGTGTGTGAACTCACAATGGAGGTGTGTGAAGTCACAGAATGGAGGTGTGTGAAGTCATAGAATGGAGGTGTGTGAAATTCTAGAATGGAGGTGTCTGAAGTCATAGAATAGATGTGTCTGAAGTAAGAATGAAGGTGTATGAAGTCATAGAATGGAGGTGTGTGAAGTCAAAATGGAGGTGTGTGAACTCATAGAATGGAGGTGTGTGAAGTCACATAATGGAGGTGTGTGAAGTCAGAATGGAGGTGTGAAGTCATAGAATGGGGTGGGTGAAATCATAGAAAGGAGGTGTGGGAAGTCATGGAATGGAGGAGTGTGAAGTCATAGAGTGGAGGTGAGTGAAGTCACAGATTCGAGGTCTGTGAAGTCATAGAATGGAGGTTTGTGAAGTCAGAATGGAGGTGTGTGAACTCAGAGAATGGAGGTGTGTGAAGTCACAATGGAGGTGTGTGAAGTCATAGAATGGAGGTGTTTGAAGTCACAGAATGGAGGTGGGTGAAGTCATAGAATGGAGGTGTGTGAAGAGAGAATGGAAGTGTGTGAAGGCACAGAATGTAGGTGTGTGAAGTCATAGAATGGAGGTGTGTGAAGTCACAGAATGGAGGTGTGTGAAGTCATAGAATGGAGGTGTGTGAAGTCATAGAATGGGGGTGTGTGAAGTCACAGAATGGAGGTGTGTGAAGTCACAGAATGGAGGTGTGTGAAGTCACAGAAAGGAGGTGTGTGAACTCAGAATGGAGGTGTGTGAAGTCACAGAATTGAGGTGTGTGAAGTCATAGAATGGAAGTGTGTGAAGTCACAGAATGGAGGTGTGTAATGTCAGAATGGAGGTGTGTCAAGTCGGAGAATGGAGGTGTGTGAAGTCATAGCATGGAGATATGTGAAATCATAGAATGGAGGTGTGTGAAGTCATAGAATGGAGGTGTGTGAAGTCACAGAATGGAGGTGTGTGAAGTCACAGAATGGAGGTGTGTGAAGTCACAGAATAGAGGTGTGTGAAGTCACAGAATGGAAGTGTGTGAACTCCCAACGAATGTGTGTGAAGTCTCAGAATGGAGGTGTGTGAAGTCATAGAATGGAAGTGTGTAAAGTCATAGAATGGAGGTGTGTGAAGTCACAGAATGGAGGTGTGTGAAGTCACAGAATAGAGGTGTGTGAAGTCACAGAATGGAAGTGTGTGAACTCCCAACGAATGTGTGTGAAGTCTCAGAATGGAGGTGTGTGAAGTCATAGAATGGAAGTGTGTAAAGTCATAGAATGGAGGTGTGTGAAGTCACAGAATGGAGGTGCGTGAAGTCAGAATGGAGGTGTGTGAAGTCATAGAATGGAGGTATGGAAAGTCATAGAATGGAGGTGTGTGACGTCACAATGGAAGTGTATGAAGTCATAGAATGGAGGTGTGTACTCACAGAATGGAGGTGTGTGAAGTCATATAATGGAGATGTGTGAAGTCAGAATGGAGGTGTGTGAAGTCACAGAATGGAAGTGTGTGAACACAGAATGGAGGTATGTAAAGTCATAATGGAGGTGTGTGAAGTCATAGTATGGAGATATGTGAAATCATAGAATGGAGTTTTGTGAAGTCACAGAATGGAGCTGTGTGAAGTCAGAATGGAGGTGTGTGAAGTCATAGAATGGAGGTGTGTGAAGTCAGAATGGAGGTGTGTGAACTCATGGAATGGAGGTGTGTGAAGTCACAGAATGGAGGTGTGTGAAGTCATAGAATGGAGGTGTGTGAAGTCACAGAATGGAGGTGTGTGATCTCAGAATGGAGGTGTGTCAAGTCAGAGAATGGAGTTGTGTGAGGTCATAGAATGGAGATATGTGAAATCTTAGAATGGACGTGTGTGAAGTCATAGAATGTAGGTGTGTGAAGTCACAGAATGGAGGTGTGTTAAATCACAGAATGGAGCCGTCTGAAGTCACAGAATGGAAGTTTGTGAACTCAAGATGGAGCTGTGTGAAGTCACAGAATGGAGGTGTGTGAAGTCATAGAATGGAGGTGTGTGAAGTCACAGAATGGAGGTGTGTGAAGTCACAGAATGGAGGTGTGTGAAGTCACAGAATGGAAGTGTGTGAACTCACAATGGAGGTGTGTGTAGTCGCAGAATGGAGGTGTTTGAAGTCATAGAATGGAAGTGTGTATAGTCATAGAATGGAGGTGTGTGAAGTCACAGAATGGAGGTGTGTGAAGTCACAGAATGTAAGTGTGTGAACTCACAATGGAGGTGTGTGAAGTCACAGAATGGAGGTGTGTGAAATCATAGAATGGAAGTGTGTAAAGTCATAGAATGGAGGTGTGTGAATTCACAGAATGGAAGTTTGTGAACTCAAGTTGGAGCTGTGTGAAGTCAGAGAAAGGAGGTGTGTGAAGTCACAGAATGGAGTTGTGTGAAGTCACAGAATGGAAGTGTGTGAACTCACAATGGAGGTGTGTGAAGTCACAGAATGGAGGTGTGTGAAGTCACAGAATGGAAGTGTGTGAACTCACAATGGAGGTGTGTGAAGTCACAGAATGGAGGTGTGTGAAGTCATAGAATGGAGGTGTGTGAAATTCTAGAATGGAGGTGTCTGAAGTCATAGAATAGATGTGTCTGAAGTAAGAATGAAGGTGTATGAAGTCATAGAATGGAGGTGTGTGAAGTCAAAATGGAGGTGTGTGAACTCATAGAATGGAGGTGTGTGAAGTCACATAATGGAGGTGTGTGAAGTCAGAATGGAGGTGTGAAGTCATAGAATGGGGTGGGTGAAATCATAGAAAGGAGGTGTGGGAAGTCATGGAATGGAGGAGTGTGAAGTCATAGAGTGGAGGTGAGTGAAGTCACAGATTCGAGGTCTGTGAAGTCATAGAATGGAGGTTTGTGAAGTCAAAATGGAGGTGTGTGAACTCAGAGAATGGAGGTGTGTGAAGTCACAATGGAGGTGTGTGAAGTCATAGAATGGAGGTGTTTGAAGTCACAGAATGGAGGTGGGTGAAGTCATAGAATGGAGGTGTGTGAAGAGAGAATGGAAGTGTGTGAAGGCACAGAATGGAGGTGTGTGAAGTCATAGAATGGAGGTGTGTGAAGTCACAGAATGGAGGTGTGTGAAGTCATAGAATGGAGGTGTGTGAAGTCATAGAATGGGGGTGTGTGAAGTCACAGAATGGAGGTGTGTGAAGTCACAGAATGGAGGTGTGTGAAGTCACAGAAAGGAGGTGTGTGAACTAAGAATGGAGGTGTGTGAAGTCACAGAATTGAGGTGTGTGAAGTCATAGAATGGAAGTGTGTGAAGTCACAGAATGGAGGTGTGTAATGTCAGAATGGAGGTGTGTCAAGTCGGAGAATGGAGGTGTGTGAAGTCATAGCATGGAGATATGTGAAATCATAGAATGGAGGTGTGTGAAGTCATAGAATGGAGGTGTGTGAAGTCACAGAATGGAGGTGTGTGAAGTCACAGAATGGAGGTGTGTGAAGTCACAGAATAGAGGTGTGTGAAGTCACAGAATGGAAGTGTGTGAACTCCCAACGAATGTGTGTGAAGTCTCAGAATGGAGGTGTGTGAAGTCATAGAATGGAAGTGTGTAAAGTCATAGAATGGAGGTGTGTGAAGTCACAGAATGGAGGTGCGTGAAGACAGAATGGAGGTGTGTGAAGTCATAGAATGGAGGTATGGAAAGTCATAGAATGGAGGTGTGTGACGTCACAATGGAAGTGTATGAAGTCATAGAATGGAGGTGTGTACTCACAGAATGGAGGTGTGTGAAGTCATATAATGGAGATGTGTGAAGTCAGAATGGAGGTGTGTGAAGTCACAGAATGGAAGTGTGTGAACACAGAATGGAGGTATGTAAAGTCATAATGGAGGTGTGTGAAGTCATAGTATGGAGATATGTGAAATCATAGAATGGAGTTTTGTGAAGTCACAGAATGGAGCTGTGTGAAGTCAGAATGGAGGTGTGTGAAGTCATAGAATGGAGGTGTGTGAAGTCAGAATGGAGGTGTGTGAACTCATGGAATGGAGGTGTGTGAAGTCACAGAATGGAGGTGTGTGAAGTCATAGAATGGAGGTGTGTGAAGTCACAGAATGGAGGTGTGTGATCTCAGAATGGAGGTGTGTCAAGTCAGAGAATGGAGTTGTGTGAGGTCATAGAATGGAGATATGTGAAATCTTAGAATGGACGTGTGTGAAGTCATAGAATGTAGGTGTGTGAAGTCACAGAATGGAGGTGTGTTAAATCACAGAATGGAGGCGTCTGAAGTCACAGAATGGAAGTTTGTGAACTCAAGATGGAGCTGTGTGAAGTCACAGAATGGAGGTGTGTGAAGTCATAGAATGGAGGTGTGTGAAGTCACAGAATGGAGGTGTGTGAAGTCACAGAATGGAGGTGTGTGAAGTCACAGAATGGAAGTGTGTGAACTCACAATGGAGGTGTGTGTAGTCGCAGAATGGAGGTGTTTGAAGTCATAGAATGGAAGTGTGTATAGTCATAGAATGGAGGTGTGTGAAGTCACAGAATGGAGGTGTGTGAAGTCACAGAATGTAAGTGTGTGAACTCACAATGGAGGTGTGTGAAGTCACAGAATGGAGGTGTGTGAAATCATAGAATGGAAGTGTGTAAAGTCATAGAATGGAGGTGTGTGAATTCACAGAATGGAAGTTTGTGAACTCAAGTTGGAGCTGTGTGAAGTCAGAGAAAGGAGGTGTGTGAAGTCACAGAATGGAGTTGTGTGAAGTCACAGAATGGAAGTGTGTGAACTCACAATGGAGGTGTGTGAAGTCACAGAATGGAGGTGTGTGAAGTCACAGAATGGAAGTGTGTGAACTCAAAATGGAGGTGTGTGAAGTCACAGAATGGAGGTGTGTGAAGTCACAGAATGGAAGTGTGTGAACTCACAATGGAGGTGTGTGAAATCGCGGAATGGAGGTGTGTGAAGTCATAGAATGGAAGTGTGTAAAGTTATAGAATGGAGGTGTGTGAAGTCATAGAATGGAGGTGTGTGAAGTCACAGAATGTAGGTGTGTGAAGTCAGAATGGAAGTGTGTGAACTCACAATGGAGGTGTGTGAAGTCACAGATTGGAGGTGTGTGAAGTCACAGAATGGAAGTGTGTGAACTCACAATGGAGGTGTGTGAAGTCACAGAATGGAGGTGTGTGAAGTCATAGAATGGAGGTGTGTGAAATTCTAGAATGGAGGTGTCTGAAGTCATAGAATGGATGTGTCTGAAGTAAGAATGAAGGTGTATGAAGTCATAGAATGGAGGTGTGTGAAGTCAAAATGGAGGTGTGTGAACTCATAGAATGGAGGTGTGTGAAGTCACAGAATGGAAGTGTGTGAACTCACAATGGAGGAGTGTGAAGTCACAGAATGGATGTGTGTGAAATCATAGAATGGAAGTGTGAGAAGCCATAGAATGGCGTTGTGTGAAGTCATAATGGAGGTGTATGAAGTCACAGAATGGAGATGAGTGAACTCAGAATGGAGGTGTGCGAAGTCACAGAATGGAGGTTTATGAAGTTATAGAATGGATGTGTGTGGGGTCATAGAATGGATGTTTCTGAAGTAAGAATGAAGGTGTGTGAAGTCAGAATGGAGGTGTGAAGTCATAGAATGGAGGTGGGTGAAGTCATAGAAAGGAGGTGTGGGAAGTCATAGAATGGAGGTGTGTGAACTCATAGAATGGAAGTGTGTGACCTCACAATGGAAGTGTGTGAAGTCATAGAATGGAGGTGTGTGAAGTCACAGAATGGAGGTGTGTGAAGTCACAGAATGGAGGTGTGTGAAGTCACAGAATAGAGGTGTGTGTACTCAGAATGGAGGTGTGGGAAGTCATAGATGGAGGTGTGTGAAGGCATAGTATGGAGGTGTGTGAAGTCAAAATGGAGGTGTGTGAACTCATAGAATGGAGGTGTGTGAAGTCACAAAAGAGGTGTGTGAAGACATAGAATGGAGGTGTGTGAATTCACAGAATGGAGGTGTGTGAAGTCAGAATGGAGGTGTGAAGTCATAGAATGGAGGTGGGTGAAGTCATAGAAAGGAGGTATGGGAAGTCATAGAATGGAAGAGTATGAAGTCATAGAGTGGATGTGAGTGAAGTTACAGATTCGAGGTCTGTGAAGTCATAGAATGGAGTTGCGTGAAGTCAGAATGGAGGTGTGTGAAGTCATAGAATGGAGGTGTGTGAAGTCATAGAATAGAGGTGTGTGACGTCACAATGGAATTATGTGAAGTCATAGAATGGAGGTGTGTAGTCACAGAATGGAGGTGTGTGAAGTCATATAATGGAGATGTGTGAAGTCAGAATGGAGTTGTGTGAAGTCACAGAATGGAAGTGTGTGAACTCAGGATGGAGGTATGTAAAGTCATAATGGAGGTGGGTGAAGTCATAGTATGGAGATATGTGAAATCATAGAATGGAGTTTTGTTAAGTCACAGAATAGAGCTGTGTGAAGTCAGAATGGAGGTGTGTGAACTTATGGAATGGAGGTGTGTGAAGTCACAGAATGGAGGTGTGTGAAGTCATAGAGGGGGTGTGTGAAGTCACAGAATGGAGGTGTGTGATCTCAGAATGGAGGTGTGTCAAGTCAGAGAATGGAGTTGTGTGAGGTCATAGAATGGAGATATGTGAAATCATAGAATGGAGGTGTGTGAAGTCATAGAATGTAGGTGTGTGAAGTCACAGAATGGAGGTGTGTGAAGTCACAGAATGGAGGTGTGTGAAGTCACAGAATGGAAGTTTGTGAACTCAAGATGGAGCTGTGTGATGTCACAGAATGGAGGTGTGTGAAGTCATAGAATGGAGGTGTGTGAAGTCACAGAATGGAGGTGTGTGAAGTCACAGAATGGAGGTGTGTGAAGTCACAGAATAGAGGTGTGTGAAGTTACAGAATGGAAGTGTGTGAACTCACAATGGAGGTGTGTGAAGTTCCAGAATGGAGGTGTGTGAAGTCATAGAATGGAGGGGTGTGAAGTCACAGAATGGAGGTGTGTGAAGTCACAGAATGGAGGTGTGTGAAGTCACAGAATGGAAGTTTGTAAAGTCAAGGTGTAGCTGTGTGAAGTCACAGAATGGAATTGTCTGAAGACATAGAATGGAGGTGTGTGAAGTCACAGAATGGAGGTGTGTGAAGTCACAGAATGGAGGTGTGTGAAGTCACAGAATGGAGGTGTGTGAAGTCACAGAATGGAAGTGTGTGAACTCACAATGGAGGTGTGTGAAGTCACAGAATGGAGGTGTGTGAAGTCATAGAGGGGGTGTGTGAAGTCACAGAATGGAGGTGTGTGATCTCAGAATGGAGGTGTGTCAAGTCAGAGAATGAAGTTGTGTGAGGTCATAGAATGGAGATATGTGAAATCATAGAATGGAGGTGTGTGAAGTCATAGAATGTAGGTGTGTGATGTCACAGAATGGAGGTGTGTGAAGTCACAGAATGGAGGTGTGTGAAGTCACAGAATGGAAGTTTGTGAACTCAAGATGGAGCTGTGTGAAGTCACAGAATGGAGGTGTGTGAAGTCATAGAATGGAGGTGTGTGAAGTCACAGAATGGAGGTGTGTGAAGTCACAGAATGGAGGTGTGTGAAGTCACAGAATAGAGGTGTGTGAAGTTACAGAATGGAAGTGTGTGAACTCACAATGAAGGTGTGTGAAGTCACAGAATGGAGGTGTGTGAAGTCATAGAATGGAGGGGTGTGAAGTCACAGAATGGAGGTGTGTGAAGTCACAGAATGGAGGTGTGTGAAGTCACAGAATGGAAGTTTGTAAAGTCACGATGTAGCTGTGTGAAGTCACAGAATGGAATTGTCTGAAGTCATAGAATGGAGGTGTGTGAAGTCACAGAATGCAGGTGTGTGAAGTCACAGAATGGAGGTGTGTGAAGTCACAGAATGGAGGTGTGTGAAGTCACAGAATGGAAGTGTGTGAACTCACAATGGAGGTGTGTGAAGTCACAGAATGGAGGTGTGTGAAATCATAGAATGGAAGTGTGTAAAGTCATAGACTGGAGGTGTGTGAATTCACAGAATGGAAGTTTGTGAACTCAGGATGGAGCTGTGTGAAGTCACAGAATGGAGGTGTGTGAAGTCACAGAATGGAGGTGTGTGAAGTCACAGAATGGAAGTGTGTGAACTCACAATGGAGGTGTGTGAAGTCACAGAATGGAGGTGTTTGAAGTCACAGAATGGAAGTGTGTGAACTCACAATGGAGGTGTGTGAAGTCACAGAATGGAGGTGTGTGAAGTCACAGAATGAAAGTGTGTGAACTCACAATGGAGGTGTGTGAAGTCACAGAATGGAGGTGTGTGAAGTCATAGAATGGAGGTGTGTGAAGTCATAGAATGGAGGTGTGTGAAGTTATAGAATGGATGTGTCTGAAGTAAGAATGAAGGTGTGTGAAGTCATAGAATGGAGGTGTGTGAAGTCACAGAATGGAGGTGTGTGAAGTCATAGAATGGAGGTGTGTGAAGTTATAGAATGGATGTGTCTGAAGTAAGAATGAAGGTGTGTGAAGTCACAGAATGGAGGTGTGTGAAGTCACAGAATGGAGGTGTGTGAAGTCACAGAATGGAAGTGGGTGAACTCACAATGGAGGTGTGTGAAGTCCCAGAATGGATGTGTGTGAAGTCACAGTGGAGGTGTGTGAAGACATAGAATGGACGTGTGTGATCTCAGAATGGAGGTGTGTCAAGTCAGAGAATGGAGTTGTGTGAGGTCATAGAATGGAGATATGTGAAATCATAGAATGGAGGTGTGTGAAGTCATAGAATGTAGGTGTGTGATGTCACAGAATGGAGGTGTGTGAAGTCACAGAATGGAGGTGTGTGAAGTCACAGAATGGAGGTGTGTGAAGTCACAGAATGGAAGTGTGTGAACTCACAATGGAGGTGTGTGAAGTCACAGAATGGAGGTGTGTGAAGTCATAGAGGGGGTGTGTGAAGTCACAGAATGGAGGTGTGTGATCTCAGAATGGAGGTGTGTCAAGTCAGAGAATGGAGTTGTGTGAGGTCATAGAATGGAGATATGTGAAATCATAGAATGGAGGTGTGTGAAGTCATAGATTGTAGGTGTGTGATGTCACAGAATGGAGGTGTGTGAAGTCACAGAATGGAGGTGTGTGAATTCACAGAATGGAAGTTTGTGAACTCAAGATGGAGCTGTGTGAAGTCACAGAAAGGAGGTGTGTGAAGTCATAGAATGGAGGTGTGTGAAGTCACAGAATGGAGGTGTGTGAAGTCACAGAATGGAGGTGTGTGAAGTCACAGAATAGAGGTGTGTGTACTCAGAATGGAGGTGTGGGAAGTCATAGATGGAGGTGTGTGAAGGCATAGTATGGAGGTGTGTGAAGTCAAAATGGAGGTGTGTGAACTCATAGAATGGAGGTGTGTGAAGTCACAAAAGAGGTGTGTGAAGACATAGAATGGAGGTGTGTGAATTCACAGAATGGAGGTGTGTGAAGTCAGAATGGAGGTGGGTGAAGTCATAGAAAGGAGGTATGGGAAGTCATAGAATGGAAGAGTATGAAGTCATAGAGTGGATGTGAGTGAAGTTACAGATTCGAGGTCTGTGAAGTCATAGAATGGAGGTGCGTGAAGTCAGAATGGAGGTGTGTGAAGTCATAGAATGGAGGTGTGTGAAGTCATAGCATGGAGGTGTGTGACGTCACAATGGAATTATGTGAAGTCATAGAATGGAGGTGTGTAGTCACAGAATGGAGGTGTGTGAAGTCATATAATGGAGATGTGTGAAGTCAGAATGGAGTTGTGTGAAGTCACAGAATGGAAGTGTGTGAACTCAGAATGGAGGTATGTAAAGTCATAATGGAGGTGGGTGAAGTCATAGTATGGAGATATGTGAAATCATAGAATGGAGTTTTGTTAAGTCACAGAATGGAGCTGTGTGAAGTCAGAATGGAGGTGTGTGAAGTCATAGAATGGAGGTGTGTGAAGTCAGAATGGAGGTGTGTGAACTTATGGAATGGAGGTGTGTGAAGTCACAGAATGGAGGTGTGTGAAGTCATAGAGGGGGTGTGTGAAGTCACAGAATGGAGGTGTGTGATCTCAGAATGGAGGTGTGTCAAGTCAGAGAATGGAGTTGTGTGAGGTCATAGAATGGAGATATGTGAAATCATAGAATGGAGGTGTGTGAAGTCATAGAATATAGGTGTGTGAAGTCACAGAATGGAGGTGTGTGAAGTCACAGAATGGAGGTGTGTGAAGTCACAGAATGGAAGTTTGTGAACTCAAGATGGAGCTGTGTGAAGTCACAGAATGGAGGTGTGTGAAGTCATAGAATGGAGGTGTGTGAAGTCACAGAATGGAGGTGTGTGAAGTCACAGAATGGAGGTGTGTGAAGTCACAGAATAGAGGTGTGTGAAGTTACAGAATGGAAGTGTGTGAACTCACAATGGAGGTGTGTGAAGTCACAGAATGGAGGTGTGTGAAGTCATAGAATGGAAGGGTGTGAAGTCACAGAATGGAGGTGTGTGAAGTCACAGAATGGAGGTGTGTGAAGTCACAGAATAGAAGTTTGTAAAGTCAAGATGTAGCTGTGTGAAGTCACAGAATGGAATTGTCTGAAGACATAGAATGGAGGTGTGTGAAGTCACAGAATGGAGGTGTGTGAAGTCACAGAATGGAGGTGTGTGAAGTCACAGAATGGAGGTGTGTGAAGTCACAGAATGGAAGTGTGTGAACTCACAATGGAGGTGTGTGAAGTCACAGAATGGAGGTGTGTGAAGTCATAGAGGGGGTGTGTGAAGTCACAGAATGGAGGTGTGTGATCTCAGAATGGAGGTGTGTCAAGTCAGAGAATAGAGTTGTGTGAGGTCATAGAATGGAGATATGTGAAATCATAGAATGGAGGGGTGTGAAGTCATAGAAAGTAGGTGTGTGATGTCACAGAATGGAGGTGTGTGAAGTCACAGAATGGAGGCGTCTGAAGTCACAGAATGGAAGTTTGTGAACTCAAGATGGAGCTGTGTGAAGTCACAGAATGGAGGTGTGTGAAGTCATAGAATGGAGGTGTGTGAAGTCACAGAATGGAGGTGTGTGAAGTCACAGAATGGAGGTGAGTGAAGTCACAGAATAGAGGTGTGTGAAGTTACAGAATGGAAGTGTGTGAACTCAAATTGGAGGTGTGTGAAGTCACAGAATGGAGGTGTGTGAAGTCATAGAATGGAGGGGTGTGAAGTCACAGAATGGAGGTGTGTGAAGTCACAGAATGGAGGTGTGTGAAGTCACAGAATGGAAGTTTGTAAAGTCACGATGTAGCTGTGTGAAGTCACAGAATGGAATATTCTGAAGTCATAGAATGGAGGTGTGTGAAGTCACAGAATGGAGGTGTGTGAAGTCACAGAATGGAGGTGTGTGAACTCACAATGGAGGTGTGTGAAGTCACAGAATGGAGGTGTGTGAAGTCACAGAATGGAAGTGTGTGAACTCACAATGGAGGTGTGTGAAGTCACAGAATGGAGGTGTGTGAAGTCACAGAATGGAAGTGTGTGAACTCACAATGGAGGTGTGTGAAGTCACAGAATGGAGGTGTGTGAAGTCATAGAGTGGAGGTGAGTGAAGTCAAAATGGAGGTGTGTGAACTCATAGAATGGAGGTGTGTGAATTCACAGAATGGAGGTGTGTGAAGTCAGAATGGAGGTGTGAAGTCATAGAATGGAGATGGTGAAGTCATAGAAAGGAGGTATGGGAAGTCATAGAATGGAAGAGTGTGAAGTCATAGAGTGGAGGTGAGTGAAGTTACAGATTCGAGGTCTGTGAAGTCATAGAATGGAGGTGCGTGAAGTCAGAATGGAGGTGTGTGAAGTCATAGAATGGAGGTATGGAAAGTCATAGAATGGAGGTGTGTGACGTCACAATGGAAGCGTATGAAGTCATAGAATGGAGGTGTGTAGTCACAGAATGGAGGTGTGTGAAGTCATATAATGGAGATGTGTGAAGTCAGAATGGAGGTGTGTGAAGTCACAGAATGGAAGTGTGTGAACTCAGAATGGAGGTATGTAAAGTCATAATGGAGGTGTGTGAAGTCATAGTATGGAGATATTTGATATCATAGAATGGAGTTTTGTGAAGTCACAGAATGGAGCTGTGTGAAGTCAGAATGGAGGTGTGTGAAGTCATAGAATGAAGGTGTGTGAAGTCAGAATGGAGGTGTGTGAACTCATGGAATGGAGGTGTGTGAAGTCACAGAATGGAGGTGTGTGAAGTCATAGAATGGAGGTGTGTGAAGTCACAGAATGGAGGTGTGTGATCTCAGAATGGAGGTGTGTCTAGTCAGAGAATGGAGTTGTGTGAGGTCATAGAATGGAGATATGTGAAATCATAGAATGGAGGTGTGTGAAGTCAAAGAATGTAGGTGTGTGAAGTCACAGAATGGAGGTGTGTTAAATCACAGAATGGAGGCGTCTGAAGTCACAGAATGGAAGTTTGTGAACTCAAGATGGAGCTGTGTGAACTCACAATGGAGGTGTGTGTAGTCGCAGAATGGAGGTGTTTGAAGTCATAGAATGGAAGTGTGTAAAGTCATAGGATGGAGGTGTGTGAAGTCACAGAATGGAGGTGTGTGAAGTCACAGAATGTAAGTGTGTGAACTCACAATGGAGGTGTGTGAAGTCACAGAATGGAGGTGTGTGAAATCATAGAATGGAAGTGTGTAAAGTCATAGAATGGAGGTGTGTGAATTCACAGAATGGAAGTTTGTGAACTCAAGTTGGAGCTGTGTGAAGTCAGAGAAAGGAGGTGTGTGAAGTCACAGAATGGAGTTGTGTGAAGTCACAGAATGGAAGTGTGTGAACTCACAATGGAGGTTTGTGAAGTCACAGAATGGAGGTGTGTGAAGTCACAGAATGGAAGTGTGTGAACTCACAATGGAGGTGTGTGAAGTCACAGAATGGAGGTGTGTGAAGTCACAGAATGGAAGTGTGTGAACTCACAATGGAGGTGTGTGAAATCGCGGAATGGAGGTGTGTGAAGTCATAGAATGGAAGTGTGTAAAGTTATAGAATGGAGGTGTGTGAAGTCATAGAATGGAGGTGTGTGAAGTCACAGAATGTAGGTGTGTGAAGTCACAGAATGGAAGTGTGTGCACTCACAATGGAGGTGTGTGAAGTCACAGATTGGAGGTGTGTGAAGTCACAGAATGGAAGTGTGTGAACTCACAATTGAGGTGTGTGAAGTCACAGAATGGAGCTGTGTGAAGTCATAGAATGGAGGTGTGTGAAATTCTAGAATGGAGGTGTCTGAATCATAGAATGGATGTGTCTGAAGTAAGAATGAAGGTGTATGAAGTCATAGAATGGAGGTGTGTGAAGTCAAAATGGAGGTGTGTGAAGTCATAGAATGGAGGTGTGTGAAGACAGAATGGAGGTGTGTGAAGGCACAGAATGGAGGTGTGTGAAGTCATAGAATGGAGGTGTGTGAAGTCATAGAATGGAGGTTTGTGAAGTCAGAATGGAGGTGTGTGAACTCATAGAATAGAGGTGTGTGAAGTCACAATGGAGGTGTGTGAAGTCATAGAATGGAGGTGTTTGAAGTCACAGAATGGAGGTGGGTGAAGTCATACAATGGAGGTGTGTGAAGACAGAATGGAGGTGTGTGAAGTCACAGAATGGAGGTGTGTGAAGTCATAGAATGGAGGTGTGTGAAGTCACAGAATGGAGGTGTGTGAAGTCATAGAATGGAGGTGTGTGAAGTCATAGAATGGAGGTGTGTGAAGTCACAGAACGGAGGTGTGTGAAGTCACAGAATGGAGGTGTGTGAAGTCACAGAAAGGAGGTGTGTGAACTCAGAATGGAGGTGTGTGAAGTCACAGAATTGAGGTGTGTGAAGTCATAGAATGGAAGTGTGTGAAGTCACAGAATGGAGGTGTGTAATCTCAGAATGGAGGTGTGTCAAGTCAGAGAATGGAGGTGTGTGAAGTCATAGCATGGAGATATGTGAAATCATAGAATGGAGGTGTGTGAAGTCATAGAATGGAGGTGTGTGAAGTCACAGAATGGAGGTGTGTGAAGTCACAGAATGGAGGTGTGTGAAGTCACAGAATGGAAGTTTGTGAACTCACGATGTAGCTGTATTAAGTCACAGAATGGAGTTGTGTGAAGTCATAGAATGGAGATGTGTGAAGTCACAGAATGGAGGTGTGTGAAGTCACAGAATGGAGGTGTGTGAAGTCACAGAATAGAGGTGTGTGAATTCACAGAATGGAAGTGTGTGAACTCCCAACGGATGTGTGTGAAGTCTCAGAATGGAGGTGTGTGAAGTCATAGAATGGAAGTGTGTAAAGTCATAGAATGGAAGTGTGTAAAGTCATAGAATGGAGGTGTGTGAAGTCACAGAATGGAGGTGCGTGAAGTCAGAATGGAGGTGTGTGAAGTCATAGAATGGAGGTGTGTGAAGTCAGAATGGAGGTGTGTGAACTCATGGAATGGAGGTGTGTGAAGTCACAGAATGGAGGTGTGTGAAGTCATAGAATGGAGGTGTGTGAAGTCACAGAATGGAGGTGTGTGATCTCAGAATGGAGGTGTGTCAAGTCAGAGAATTGAGTTGTGTGAGGTCATAGAATGGAGATATGTGAAATCATAGAATGGAGGTGTGTGAAGTCATAGAATGTAGGTGTGTGAAGTCACAGAATGGAGGTGTGTTAAATCACAGAATGGAGGCGTCTGAAGTCACAGAATGGAAGTTTGTGAACTCAAGATGGAGCTGTGTGAAGTCACAGAATGGAGGTGTGTGAAGTCATGGAATGGAGGTGTGTGAAGTCAGAGAATGGAGGTGTGTGAAGTCACAGAATGGAGGTGTGTGAAGTCACAGAATGGAAGTGTGTGAACTCACAATGGAGGTGTGTGTAGTCGCAGAATGGAGGTGTTTGAAGTCATAGAATGGAAGTGTGTAAAGTCATAGAATGGAGGTGTGTGAAGTCACAGAATGGAGGTGTGTGAAGTCACAGAATGTAAGTGTGTGAACTCACAATGGAGGTGTGTGAAGTCACAGAATGGAGGTGTGTGAAATCATAGAATGGAAGTGTGTAAAGTCATAGAATGGAGGTGTGTGAATTCACAGAATGGAAGTTTGTGAACTCAAGTTGGAGCTGTGTGAAGTCAGAGAAAGGAGGTGTGTGAAGTCACAGAATGGAGTTGTGTGAAGTCACAGAATGGAAGTGTGTGAACTCACAATGGAGGTTTGTGAAGTCACAGAATGGAGGTGTGTGAAGTCACAGAATGGAAGTGTGTGAACTCACAATGGAGGTGTGTGAAGTCACAGAATGGAGGTGTTTGAAGTCACAGAATGGAAGTGTGTGAACTCACAATGGAGGTGTGTGAAATCGCGGAATGGAGGTGTGTGAAGTCATAGAATGGAAGTGTGTAAAGTTATAGAATGGAGGTGTGTGAAGTCATAGAATGGAGGTGTGTGAAGTCACAGAATGTAGGTGTGTGAAGTCACAGAATGGAGGTGTGTGAAGTCACAGAATGGAAGTGTGTGAACTCACAATGGAGGTGTGTGAAGTCACAGATTGGAGGTGTGTGAAGTCACAGAATGGAAGTGTGTGAACTCACAATTGAGGTGTGTGAAGTCACAGAATGGAGGTGTGTGAAGTCATAGAATGGAGGTGTGTGAAATTCTAGAATGGAGGTGTCTGAAGTCATAGAATAGATGTGTCTGAAGTAAGGAATGAAGGTGTATGAAGTCATAGAATGGAGGTGTGTGAAGTCAAAATGGAGGTGTGTGAACTCATAGAATGGAGGTGTGTGAAGTCACATAATGGAGGTGTGTGAAGTCAGAATGGAGGTGTGAAGTCATAGAATGGGGTGGGTGAAATCATAGAAAGGAGGTGTGGGAAGTCATGGAATGGAGGAGTGTGAAGTCATAGAGTGGAGGTGAGTGAAGTCACAGATTCGAGGTCTGTGAAGTCATAGAATGGAGGTTTGTGAAGTCAGAATGGAGGTGTGTGAACTCAGAGAATGGAGGTGTGTGAAGTCACAATGGAGGTGTGTGAAGTCATAGAATGGAGGTGTTTGAAGTCACAGAGTGGAGGTGGGTGAAGTCATAGAATGGAGGTGTGTGAAGAGAGAATGGAAGATTGTGAAGGCACAGAATGGAGGTGTGTGAAGTCATAGAATGGAGGTGTGTGAAGTCACAGAATGGAGGTGTGTGAAGTCATAGAATGGAGGTGTGTGAAGTCATAGAATGGGGGTGTGTGAAGTCACAGAATGGAGGTGTGTGAAGTCACAGAATGGAGGTGTGTGAAGTCACAGAAAGGAGGTGTGTGAACTCAGAATGGAGGTGTGTGAAGTCACAGAATTGAGGTGTGTGAAGTCATAGAATGGAAGTGTGTGAAGTCACAGAATGGAGGTGTGTAATGTCAGAATGGAGGTGTGTCAAGTCAGAGAATGGAGGTGTGTGAAGTCATAGCATGGAGATATGTGAAATCATAGAATGGAGGTGTGTGAAGTCATAGAATGGAGGTGTGTGAAGTCACAGAATGGAGGTGTGTGAAGTCACAGAATGGAGGTGTGTGAAGTCACAGAATAGAGGTGTGTGAAGTCACAGAATGGAAGTGTGTGAACTCCCAACGAATGTGTGTGAAGTCTCAGAATGGAGGTGTGTGAAGTCATAGAATGGAAGTGTGTAAAGTCATAGAATGGAGGTGTGTGAAGTCACAGAATGGAGGTGCGTGAAGTCAGAATGGAGGCGTGTGAAGTCATAGAATGGAGGTATGGAAAGTCATAGAATGGAGGTGTGTGACGTCACAATGGAAGTGTATGAAGTCATAGAATGGAGGTGTGTACTCACAGAATGGAGGTGTGTGAAGTCATATAATGGAGATGTGTGAAGTCAGAATGGAGGTGTGTGAAGTCACAGAATGAAGTGTGTGAACACAGAATGAAGGTATGTAAAGTCATAATGGAGGTGTGTGAAGTCATAGTATGGAGATATGTGAAATCATAGAATGGAGTTTTGTGAAGTCACAGAATGGAGCTGTGTGAAGTCAGAATGGAGGTGTGTGAAGTCATAGAATGGAGGTGTGTGAAGTCAGAATGGAGGTGTGTGAACTCATGGAATGGAGGTGTGTGAAGTCACAGAATGGAGGTGTGTGAAGTCATAGAATGGAGGTGTGTGAAGTCACAGAATGGAGGTGTGTGATCTCAGAATGGAGGAGTGTCAAGTCAGAGAATGGAGTTGTGTGAGGTCATAGAATGGAGATATGTGAAATCTTAGAATGGACGTGTGTGAAGTCATAGAATGTAGGTGTGTGAAGTCACAGAATGGAGGTGTGTTAAATCACAGAATGGAGGCGTCTGAAGTCACAGAATGGAAGTTTGTGAACTCAAGATGGAGCTGTGTGAAGTCACAGAATGGAGGTGTGTGAAGTCATAGAATGGAGGTGTGTGAAGTCACAGAATGGAGGTGTGTGAAGTCACAGAATGGAGGTGTGTAAAGTCACAGAATGGAAGTGTGTGAACTCACAATGGAGGTGTGTGTAGTCGCAGAATGGAGGTGTTTGAAGTCATAGAATGGAAGTGTGTATAGTCATAGAATGGAGGTGTGTGAAGTCACAGAATGGAGGTGTGTGAAGTCACAGAATGTAAGTGTGTGAACTCACAATGGAGGTGTGTGAAGTCACAGAATGGAGGTGTGTGAAATCATAGAATGCAAGTGTGTAAATTCATAGAATGGAGGTGTGTGAATTCACAGAATGGAAGTTTGTGAACTCAAGTTGGAGCTGTGTGAAGTCAGAGAAAGGAGGTGTGTGAAGTCACAGAATGGAGTTGTGTGAAGTCACAGAATGGAAGTGTGTGAACTCACAATGGAGGTGTGTGAAGTCACAGAATGGAGGTGTGTGAAGTCACAGAATGGAAGTGTGTGAACTCACAATGGAGGTGTGTGAAGTCACAGAATGGAGGTGTGTGAAGTCACAGAATGGAAGTGTGTGAACTCACAATGGAGGTGTGTGAAATCGCGGAATGGAGGTGTGTGAAGTCATAGAATGGAAGTGTGTAAAGTTATAGAATGGAGGTGTGTGAAGTCATAGAATGGAGGTGTGTGAAGTCACAGAATGTAGGTGTCTGAAGTCAGAATGGAAGTGTGTGAACTCACAATGGAGGTGTGTGAAGTCACAGATTGGAGGTGTGTGAAGTCACAGAATGGAAGTGTGTGAACTCACAATGGAGGTGTGTGAAGTCACAGAATGGAGGTGTGTGAAGTCATAGAATGGAGGTGTGTGAAATTCTAGAATGGAGGTGTCTGAAGTCATAGAATGGATGTGTCTGAAGTAAGAATGAAGGTGTATGAAGTCATAGAATGGAGGTGTGTGAAGTCAAAATGGAGGTGTGTGAAGTCACAGAATGGAAGTGTGTGAACTCACAATGGAGGAGTGTGAAGTCACAGAATGGATGTGTGTGAAATCATAGAATGGAAATGTGAGAAGCCATAGAATGGCGTTGTGTGAAGTCAGAATGGAGGTGTATGAAGTCACAGAATGGAGATGAGTGAACTCAGAATGGAGGTGTGCGAAGTCACAGAATGGAGGTTTATGAAGTTATAGAATGGATGTGTGTGGGGTCATAGAATGGATGTTTCTGAAGTAAGAATGAAGGTGTGTGAAGTCAGAATGGAGGTGTGAAGTCATAGAATGGAGGTGGGTGAAGTCATAGAAAGGAGGTGTGGAAGTCATAGAATGGAGGAGTGTGAAGTCATAGAGTGGAGGTGAGTGAAGTCACAGATTCGAGGTTTGTGAAGTCATAGAATGGAGGTGTGTGATGTCAGAATGGAGGTGTGTGAAGTCCTAGAATGGAGGTGTGTGAACTCATAGAATGGAAGTGTGTGACCTCACAATGGAAGTGTGTGAAGTCATAGAATGGAGGTGTGTGAAGTCACAGAATGGAGGTGTGTGAAGTCACAGAATGGAGGTGTGTGAAGTCACAGAATAGAGGTGTGTGTACTCAGAATGGAGGTGTGGGAAGTCATAGATGGAGGTGTGTGAAGGCATAGTATGGAGGTGTGTGAAGTCAAAATGGAGGTGTGTGAACTCATAGAATGGAGGTGTGTGAAGTCACAAAAGAGGTGTGTGAAGACATAGAATGGAGGTGTGTGAATTCACAGAATGTAGGTGTGTGAAGTCAGAATGGAGGTGTGAAGTCATAGAATGGAGGTGGGTGAAGTCATAGAAAGGAGGTATGGGAAGTCATAGAATGGAAGAGTATGAAGTCATAGAGTGGATGTGAGTGAAGTTACAGATTCGAGGTCTGTGAAGTCATAGAATGGAGTTGCGTGAAGTCAGAATGGAGGTGTGTGAAGTCATAGAATGGAGGTGTGTGAAGTCATAGAATAGAGGTGTGTGACGTCACAATGGAATTATGTGAAGTCATAGAATGGAGGTGTGTAGTCACAGAATGGAGGTGTGTGAAGTCATATAATGGAGATGTGTGAAGTCAGAATGGAGTTGTGTGAAGTCACAGAATGGAAGTGTGTGAACTCAGGATGGAGGTATGTAAAGTCATAATGGAGGTGGGTGAAGTCATAGTATGGAGATATGTGAAATCATAGAATGGAGTTTTGTTAAGTCACAGAATAGAGCTGTGTGAAGTCAGAATGGAGGTGTGTGAACTTATGGAATGGAGGTGTGTGAAGTCACAGAATGGAGGTGTGTGAAGTCATAGAGGGGGTGTGTGAAGTCACAGAATGGAGGTGTGTGATCTCAGAATGGAGGTGTGTCAAGTCAGAGAATGGAGTTGTGTGAGGTCATAGAATGGAGATATGTGAAATCATAGAATGGAGGTGTGTGAAGTCATAGAATGTAGGTGTGTGAAGTCACAGAATGGAGGTGTGTGAAGTCACAGAATGGAGGTGTGTGAAGTCACAGAATGGAAGTTTGTGAACTCAAGATGGAGCTGTGTGATGTCACAGAATGGAGGTGTGTGAAGTCATAGAATGGAGGTGTGTGAAGTCACAGAATGGAGGTGTGTGAAGTCACAGAATGGAGGTGTGTGAAGTCACAGAATAGAGGTGTGTGAAGTTACAGAATGGAAGTGTGTGAACTCACAATGGAGGTGTGTGAAGTTCCAGAATGGAGGTGTGTGAAGTCATAGAATGGAGGGGTGTGAAGTCACAGAATGGAGGTGTGTGAAGTCACAGAATGGAGGTGTGTGAAGTCACAGAATGGAAGTTTGTAAAGTCAAGGTGTAGCTGTGTGAAGTCACAGAATGGAATTGTCTGAAGACATAGAATGGAGGTGTGTGAAGTCACAGAATGGAGGTGTGTGAAGTCACAGAATGGAGGTGTGTGAAGTCACAGAATGGAGGTGTGTGAAGTCACAGAATGGAAGTGTGTGAACTCACAATGGAGGTGTGTGAAGTCACAGAATGGAGGTGTGTGAAGTCATAGACGGGGTGTGTGAAGTCACAGAATGGAGGTGTGTGATCTCAGAATGGAGGTGTGTCAAGTCAGAGAATGAAGTTGTGTGAGGTCATAGAATGGAGATATGTGAAATCATAGAATGGAGGTGTGTGAAGTCATAGAATGTAGGTGTGTGATGTCACAGAATGGAGGTGTGTGAAGTCACAGAATGGAGGTGTGTGAAGTCACAGAATGGAAGTTTGTGAACTCAAGATGGAGCTGTGTGAAGTCACAGAATGGAGGTGTGTGAAGTCATAGAATGGAGGTGTGTGAAGTCACAGAATGGAGGTGTGTGAAGTCACAGAATGGAGGTGTGTGAAGTCACAGAATGGAAGTGTGTGAACTCACAATGGAGGTGTGTGAAGTCACAGAATGGAGGTGTGTGAAATCATAGAATGGAAGTGTGTAAAGTCATAGAATGGAGGTGTGTGAATTCACAGAATGGAAGTTTGTGAACTCAGGATGGAGCTGTGTGAAGTCACAGAATGGAGGTGTGTGAAGTCACAGAATGGAGGTGTGTGAAGTCACAGAATGGAAGTGTGTGAACTCACAATGGAGGTGTGTGAAGTCACAGAATGGAGGTGTGTGAAGTCACAGAATGGAAGTGTGTGAACTCACAATGGAGGTGTGTGAAGTCACAGAATTGAGGTGTGTGAAGTCACAGAATGGAAGTGTGTGAACTCACAATGGAGGTGTGTGAAGTCACAGAATGGAGGTGTGTGAAGTCATAGAATGGAGGTGTGTGAAGTCATAGAATGGAGGTGTGTGAAGTTATAGAATGGATGTGTCTGAAGTAAGAATGAAGGTGTGTGAAGTCATAGAATGGAGGTGTGTGAAGTCATAGAATGGAGGTGTGTGAAGTTATAGAATGGATGTGTCTGAAGTAAGAATGAAGGTGTGTGAAGTCACAGAATGGAGGTGTGTGAAGTCACAGAATGGAGGTGTGTGAAGTCACAGAATGGAAGTGGGTGAACTCACAATGGAGGTGTGTGAAGTCCAGAATGGATGTGTGTGAAGTCACAGTGGAGGTGTGTGAAGACATAGAATGGAGGTGTGTGATCTCAGAATGGAGGTGTGTCAAGTCAGAGAATGGAGTTGTGTGAGGTCATAGAATGGAGATATGTGAAATCATAGAATGGAGGTGTGTGAAGTCATATAATGTAGGTGTGTGATGTCACAGAATGGAGGTGTGTGAAGTCACAGAATGGAGGTGTGTGAAGTCACAGAATGGAGGTGTGTGAAGTCACAGAATGGAAGTGTGTGAACTCACAATGGAGGTGTGTGAAGTCACAGAATGGAGGTGTGTGATGTCATAGAGGGGGTGTGTGAAGTCACAGAATGGAGGTGTGTGATCTCAGAATGGAGGTGTGTCAAGTCAGAGAATGGAGTTGTGTGAGGTCATAGAATGGAGATATGTGAAATCATAGAATGGAGGTGTGTGAAGTCATAGATTGTAGGTGTGTGATGTCACAGAATGGAGGTGTGTGAAGTCACAGAATGGAGGTGTGTGAAGTCACAGAATGGAAGTTTGTGAACTCAAGATGGAGCTGTGTGAAGTCACAGAAAGGAGGTGTGTGAAGTCATAGAATGGAGGTGTGTGAAGTCACAGAATGGAGGTGTGTGAAGTCACAGAATGGAGGTGTGTGAAGTCACAGAATAGAGGTGTGTGTACTCAGAATGGAGGTGTGGGAAGTCATAGATGGAGGTGTGTGAAGGCATAGTATGGAGGTGTGTGAAGTCAAAATGGAGGTGTGTGAACTCATAGAATGGAGGTGTGTGAAGTCACAAAAGAGGTGTGTGAAGACATAGAATGGAGGTGTGTGAATTCACAGAATGGAGGTGTGTGAAGTCAGAATGGAGGTGGGTGAAGTCATAGAAAGGAGGTATGGGAAGTCATAGAATGGAAGAGTATGAAGTCATAGAGTGGATGTGAGTGAAGTTACAGATTCGAGGTCTGTGAAGTCATAGAATGGAGGTGCGTGAAGTCAGAATGGAGGTGTGTGAAGTCATAGAATGGAGGTGTGTGAAGTCATAGCATGGAGGTGTGTGACGTCACAATGGAATTATGTGAAGTCATAGAATGGAGGTGTGTAGTCACAGAATGGAGGTGTGTGAAGTCATATAATGGAGATGTGTGAAGTCAGAATGGAGTTGTGTGAAGTCACAGAATGGAAGTGTGTGAACTCAGAATGGAGGTATGTAAAGTCATAATGGAGGTGGGTGAAGTCATAGTATGGAGATATGTGAAATCATAGAATGGAGTTTTGTTAAGTCACAGAATGGAGCTGTGTGAAGTCAGAATGGAGGTGTGTGAAGTCATAGAATGGAGGTGTGTGAAGTCAGAATGGAGGTGTGTGAACTTATGGAATGGAGGTGTGTGAAGTCACAGAATGGAGGTGTGTGAAGTCATAGAGGGGGTGTGTGAAGTCACAGAATGGAGGTGTGTGATCTCAGAATGGAGGTGTGTCAAGTCAGAGAATGGAGTTGTGTGAGGTCATAGAATGGAGATATGTGAAATCATAGAATGGAGGTGTGTGAAGTCATAGAATATAGGTGTGTGAAGTCACAGAATGGAGGTGTGTGAAGTCACAGAATGGAGGTGTGTGAAGTCACAGAATGGAAGTTTGTGAACTCAAGATGGAGCTGTGTGAAGTCACAGAATGGAGGTGTGTGAAGTCATAGAATGGAGGTGTGTGAAGTCACAGAATGGAGGTGTGTGAAGTCACAGAATGGAGGTGTGTGAAGTCACAGAATAGAGGTGTGTGAAGTTACAGAATGGAAGTGTGTGAACTCACAATGGAGGTGTGTGAAGTCACAGAATGGAGGTGTGTGAAGTCATAGAATGGAAGGGTGTGAAGTCACAGAATGGAGGTGTGTGAAGTCACAGAATGGAGGTGTGTGAAGTCACAGAATAGAAGTTTGTAAAGTCAAGATGTAGCTGTGTGAAGTCACAGAATGGAATTGTCTGAAGACATAGAATGGAGGTGTGTGAAGTCACAGAATGGAGGTGTGTGAAGTCACAGAATGGAGGTGTGTGAAGTCACAGAATGGAGGTGTGTGAAGTCACAGAATGGAAGTGTGTGAACTCACAATGGAGGTGTGTGAAGTCACAGAATGGAGGTGTGTGAAGTCATAGAGGGGGTGTGTGAAGTCACAGAATGGAGGTGTGTGATCTCAGAATGGAGGTGTGTCAAGTCAGAGAATAGAGTTGTGTGAGGTCATAGAATGGAGATATGTGAAATCATAGAATGGAGGGGTGTGAAGTCATAGAAAGTAGGTGTGTGATGTCACAGAATGGAGGTGTGTGAAGTCACAGAATGGAGGCGTCTGAAGTCACAGAATGGAAGTTTGTGAACTCAAGATGG
Organism: Megascapheus bottae; assembly: GCF_031878675.1. Lineage (NCBI taxonomy): Eukaryota > Metazoa > Chordata > Mammalia > Rodentia > Geomyidae > Megascapheus > Megascapheus bottae. The sequence continues at coordinate 186,324 of NW_028327556.1, read as the reverse complement.
AGCTGTGTGAAGTCACAGAATGGAGGTGTGTGAAGTCATAGAATGGAGGTGTGTGAAGTCACAGAATGGAGGTGTGTGAAGTCACAGAATGGAGGTGTGTGAAGTCACAGAATAGAGGTGTGTGAAGTTACAGAATGGAAGTGTGTGAACTCACAATGGAGGTGTGTGAAGTCACAGAATGGAGGTGTGTGAAGTCATAGAATGGAGGGGTGTGAAGTCACAGAATGGAGGTGTGTGAAGTCACAGAATGGAGGTGTGTGAAGTCACAGAATGGAAGTTTGTAAAGTCACGATGTAGCTGTGTGAAGTCACAGAATGGAATATTCTGAAGTCATAGAATGGAGGTGTGTGAAGTCACAGAATGGAGGTGTGTGAAGTCACAGAATGGAGGTGTGTGAAGTCACAGAATGGAGGTGTGTGAAGTCACAGAATGGAAGTGTGTGAACTCACAATGGAGGTGTGTGAAGTCACAGAATGGAGGTGTGTGAAATCATAGAATGGAAGTGTGTAAAGTCATAGAATGGAGGTGTGTGAATTCACAGAATGGAAGTTTGTGAACTCAAGATGGAGCTGTGTGAAGTCACAGAATGGAGGTGTGTGAAGTCACAGAATGGAGGTGTGTGAAGTCACAGAATGGAAGTGTGTGAACTCACAATGGAGGTGTGTGAAGTCACAGAATGGAGGTGTGTGAAGTCACAGAATGGAAGTGTGTGAACTCACAATGGAGGTGTGTGAAGTCACAGAATTGAGGTGTGTGAAGTCACAGAATGGAAGTGTGTGAACTCACAATGGAGGTGTGTGAAGTCACAGAATGGAGGTGTGTGAAGTCATAGAATGGAGGTGTGTGAAGTCATAGAATGGAGGTGTGTGAAGTTATAGAATGGATGTGTCTGAAGTAAGAATGAAGGTGTGTGAAGTCATAGAATGGAGGTGTGTGAAGTCACAGAATGGAGGTGTGTGAAGTCATAGAATGGAGGTGTGTGAAGTTATAGAATGGATGTGTCTGAAGTAAGAATGAAGGTGTGTGAAGTCACAGAATGGAGGTGTGTGAAGTCACAGAATGGAGGTGTGTGAAGTCACAGAATGGAAGTGGGTGAACTCACAATGGAGGTGTGTGAAGTCCCAGAATGGATGTGTGTGAAGTCACAGTGGAGGTGTGTGAAGACATAGAATGGAGGTGTGTGAAGTCACAGAACGGAGGGGTGTGAAGTCATTGATTGGAGGTTTGTGAAGTCATATAATTGAGTGTGTGAAGTCATAGAATGGATGTTTCTGAAGAATGAAGGTGTGTGAAGTCAGAGAATGGAGGTGTGTGATGTCAAAATGGAGGTGTGTGAAGTCCTAGAATGGAGGTGTGTGAACTCATAGAATGGAAGTGTGTGACGTCACAATGAAAGTGTGTGAAATCACAGACTGGAGGTGTGTGAAGTCATACATTGGAGGTGTGTGAAGTCAGAATGGAGGTGTGTGAATCACAGAATGGAGGTGTGTGTACTCAGAATCGAGGTGTGGGAAGTCATAGATGGAGGTGTGTGAAGGCATAGTATGGAGGTGTGTGAAGTCAAAATGGAGGTGTGTGAACTCATAGAATGGAGGTGTGTGAAGTCACAAAGGAGGTGTGTGAAGACATAGAATGGAGGTGTGTGAAGTCACAGAATGGAGGTGTGTGAAGTCATAGAATGTAGGTGTGTGAAGTCATAGAATGGATGTTTCTCAAGTAAGAATGAAGGTGTGTGAAGTCATAGAAGGGAGGTGTGTGAAGTCAAAATGGAGGTGTGTGAACTCATAGAATGGAGGTGTGTGAATTCACAGAATGGAGGTGTGTGAAGTCAGAATGGAGGTGTGAAGTCATAGAATGGAGGTGGGTGAAGTCATAGAAAGGAGGTACGGGAAGTCATAGAATGGAAGAGTGTGAAGTCATAGAGTGGAGGTGAGTGAAGTTACAGATTCGAGGTCTGTGAAGTCATAGAATGGAGGTGCGTGAAGTCAGAATGGAGGTGTGTGAAGTCACAAAATGGAAGTGTGTGAACTCACAATGGAGGTGTGTGAAGTCGCAGAATGGAGGTGTGTGAAGTCATAGAATGTAGGTGTGTGAAGTCACAATGCAGGTGTGTGAACACATAGAATGGAGGTGTGTGAAGTCACAATGCAGGTGTGTGAAGTCATAGAATGGAGGTGTGAGAAGTCATAGAATGGAGGTGTGTGAAGTCATAGAATGGAGTTGCGTGAAGTCATAGAATGGAGGTGTGAAGTCACAGAATGGTGGTGTGTGAAGTCATAAAATGGAGGTGCATGAAATCATACAATGGCGGTGTGTGAAGTCACAGAATGGAGGTGTGTGAAGTCAGAGAATGGAAGTTGTGAACTCACAATGGAGTTGTGTGAAGTCACAGAATGGATGTGTGTGAAATCATAGAATGGAAGTATGTGAAGCCATAGAATGGCGTTGTGTGAAGTCAGAATGGAGGTGTAGGAAGTCACAGAATGGAGATGAGTGAACTCAGAATGCAGTTGTGGGAAGTCACAGAATGGAGGTTTATGAAGTTATAGAATGGATGTGTGTGAGGTCATAGATGGATGTTTCTGAAGTAAGAATGAAGGTGTGTGAAGTCATAGAATGGAGGTGTCTGAAGTCATAGAATGGAGGTGTGTGAAGTCACAGAATTGAGGTGTGTGAAGTCAGAATGGAGGTGTGAAGTCATAGAATAGAGGTGGGTGAAGTCAAAGAAAGGAGGTGTGGGAAGTCATAGAATGGAGGAGTGTGAAGTCATAGAGTGGAGGTGAGTGAAGTCACAGATTTGAGGTCTGTGAAGTCATAGAATGGAGGTGTGTGATGTCAGAATGGAGGTGTGTGAAGTCCTAGAATGGAGGTGTGTGAACTCATAGAATGGAAGCGTGTGCCGTCACAATGGAAGTGTGTGAAATCACAGAATGGAGGTGTGTGAAGTCATACATTGGAGGTGTGTGAAGTCAGAATTGAGGTGTGTGAATCACAGAATGGAGGTGTGTGAACGCAGAATGGACGTGTGGGAAGTCATAGATGGAGGTGTGTGAAGGCATACTATGGAGCTGTGTGAAGTCAAAATGGAGGTGTGTGAACTCATAGAATGGAGGTGTGTGAAGTCACAAAGGAGGTGTGTGAAGACATAGAATGGAGGTGTGTGAAGTCACAGAATGGAGGTGTGTGAAGTCATAGAATGGAGGTGTGTGAAGTCATAGAATGGATGTTTCTGAAGCAAGAATGAAGGTGTGTGAAGTCATAGAATGGAGGTGTGTGAAGTCAAAATGGAGGTGTGTGAACTCATAGAATGGAGGTGTGTGAATTCACAGAATGGAGGTGTGTGAAGTCAGAATGGAGGTGTGAAGTCATAGAATGGAGGTGGGTGAAGTCATAGAAAGGAGGTATGGGAAGTCATAGAATGGAAGAGTGTGAAGTCATAGAGTGGAGGTGAGTGAAGTTACAGATTCGAGGTCTGTGAAGTCATAGAATGGAGGTGCGTGAAGTCAGAATTGAGGTGTGTGAAGTCATAGAATGGAGGTGTGTGAAGTCATAGAATGGAGGAGTGTGATGTCACAATGGAAGTGTGTGAAGTCATAGAATGGAGGTGTGTAGTCACAGAATGGAGGTGTGTGAAGTCATATAATGGAGATGTGTGAAATCAGAATGGAGGTGTGTGAAGTCACAGAATGGAGGTGTGTGAAGTCACAGAATGGAAGTTTGTTAACTCATGATGTAGCTGTGTGAAGTCACAGAATGGAATTGTGTGAAGTCATAGAATGGAGGTGTGTGAAGTCACAGAATGGAGCTGTGTGAAGTCACAGAATGGAGGTTTGTGAAGTCACAGAATGGAAGTGTGTGAAGTCACAGAATGGAAGTGTTTGAACACACAATGGAGGTGTGTGAAGTCGCAGAATGGAGGTGTGTGAAGTCATAGAATGGAAGTGTGTAAAGTCATAGAATGGAAGTGTGTGAAGTCACAGAATGGAAGTGTGTGAAGTCACAGAATGGAAGTGTGTGAACACACAATGGAGGTGTGTGAAGTCGCAGAATGGGGGTGTGTGAAGTCATAGAATGGAAGTGTGTAAAGTCACAGAATGTAAGTGTGTGAACTCACAATTGAGGTGTGTGAAGTCACAGAATGGAGGTGTGTGAAATCATACAATGGAAGTGTGTAAAGTCATAGAATGGAGGTGTGTGAATTCACAGAATGGAAGTTTGTGAACTCAAGATGGAGCTGTGTGAAGTCACAGAATGGAGGTGTGTGAAGTCACAGAATGGAGGTGTGTTAAGTCAAAATTGTGGTGTGTGAATTCACAAATGGAGGTGTGTGAAGTCAGAATGGAGCTGTGTGAAGTCACAGAATGGAGGTGTGTGAAGTCAGAATGGAAGTGTGTGAACTCATAGAATGGAGGTGTGTGAAGTCACAATGGAGGTGTGTGAAGTCATAGAATGGAGGTGTGTTAAGTCAGATTGGAGGTGTGTGATATCAGAGAATGGAGGTGTGTCAACTCAGAAATGAGGTGTGTAAAGTCATAGAATGGAGGTATGTGAAGTCATAGAATGGAAGTGTGTGAAATCATAGAATGGAGGTGTGTGAAGACAGAATGGATGTGTGTGAAGTCATAGAATGTAGGTGTGTGAAGTCACAATGCAGGTGTGTGAACACATAGACTGGAGGAGTGTGAAGTCACAATGCAGGTGTGTGAAGTCATAGAATGGAGGTGTGTGAAGTCATAGAATGGAGGTGTGTGAAGTCATAGAATGGAGTTGCGTGAAGTCATAGAATGGAGGTGTGAAGTCACAGAATGGTGGTGTGTGAAGTCATAAAATTGAGGTGCATGAAGTCATAGAATGGAGGTGTGTGAAGTCACAGAATGGAGGTGTGTGAAGTCACAGAATGGAAGTGTGTGAACTCACAATGGAGGTGTGTGAAGTCACAGAATGGATGTGTGTGAAATCATAGAATGGAAGTGTGTGAAGCCATAGAATGGCGTTGTGTGAAGTCAGAATGGAGGTGTATGAAGTCACAGAATGGAGATGAGTGAACTCAGAATGGAGGTGTGCGAAGTCACAGAATGGAGGTTTATGAAGTTATAGAATGGATGTGTGTGAGGTCATAGAATGGATGTTTCTGAAGTAAGAATGAAGGTGTGTGAAGTCAGAATGGAGGTGTGAAGTCATAGAATAGAGGTGGGTGAAGTCATAGAATGGAGGTGTGTGAAGTCACAGAATGGAGGTGTGTGAAGTCACAGAATGGAGGTGTGTGAAGTCACAGAATAGAGGTGTGTGAAGTTACAGAATGGAAGTGTGTGAACTCACAATGGAGGTGTGTGAAGTCACAGAATGGAGGTGTGTGAAGTCATAGAATGGAGGGGTGTGAAGTCACAGAATGGAGGTGTGTGAAGTCACAGAATGGAGGTGTGTGAAGTCACAGAATGGAAGTTTGTAAAGTCACGATGTAGCTGTGTGAAGTCACAGAATGGAATTGTGTGAAGTCATAGAATGGAGGTGTGTGAAGTCACAGAATGGAGGTGTGTGAAGTCACAGAATGGAGGTGTGTGACGTCACAGAATGGAGGTGTGTGAAGTCACAGAATGGAAGTGTGTGAACTCACAATGGAGGTGTGTGAAGTCACAGAATGGAGGTGTGTGAAATCATAGAATGGAAGTGTGTAAAGTCATAGAATGGAGGTGTGTGAATTCACAGAGTGGAAGTTTGTGAACTCAAGATGGAGCTGTGTGAAGTCACAGAATGGATGTGTGTGAAGTCACAGAATGGAGGTGTGTGAAGTCACAGAAAGGAAGTGTGTGAACTCACAATGGAGGTGTGTGAAGTCACAGAATGGAGGTGTGTGAAGTCACAGAATGGAAGTGTGTGAACTCACAATGGAGGTGTGTGAAGTCACAGAATGGAGGTGTGTGAAGTCACAGAATGGAGGTGTGTGAAGTCACAGAATGGAAGTTTGTAAAGTCAAGATGTAGCTGTGTGAAGTTACAGAATGGAATTGTCTGAAGACATAGAATGGAGGTGTGTGAAGTCACAGAATGGAGGTGTGTGAAGTCACAGAATGGAGGTGTGTGAAGTCACAGAATGGAGGTGTGTGAAGTCACAGAATGGAAGTGTGTGAACTCACAATGGAGGTGTGTGAAGTCACAGAATGGAGGTGTGTGAAGTCATAGAGGGGGTGTGTGAAGTCACAGAATGGAGGTGTGTGATCTCAGAATGGAGGTGTGTCAAGTCAGAGAATGGAGTTGTGTGAGGTCATAGAATGGAGATATGTGAAATCATAGAATGGAGGTGTGTGAAGTCATAGAATGTAGGTGTGTGATGTCACAGAATGGAGGTGTGTGAAGTCACAGAATGGAGGTGTGTGAAGTCACATAATGGAAGTTTGTGAACTCAAGATGGAGCTGTGTGAAGTCACAGAATGGAGGTGTGTGAAGTCATAGAATGGAGGTGTGTGAAGTCACAGAATGGAGGTGTGTGAAGTCACAGAATGGAGGTGTGTGAAGTCACAGAATAGAGGTGTGTGAAGTTACAGAATGGAAGTGTGTGAACTCACAATGGAGGTGTGTGAAGTCACAGAATGGAGATGTGTGAAGTCATAGAATGGAGGGGTGTGAAGTCACAGAATGGAGGTGTGTGAAGTCACAGAATGGAGGTGTGTGAAGTCACAGAATGGAAGTTTGTAAAGTCACGATGTAGCTGTGTGAAGTCACAGAATGGAATTGTCTGAAGTCATAGAATGGAGGTGTGTAAAGTCACAGAATGTAAGTGTGTGAACTCACAATTGAGGTGTGTGAAGTCACAGAATGGAAGTGTGTGAACTCACAATGGAGGTGTGTGAAGTCACAGAATGGAGGTGTGTGAAGTCATAGAGGGGGTGTGTGAAGTCACAGAATGGAGGTGTGTGATCTCAGAATGGAGGTGTGTCAAGTCAGAGAATGGAGTTGTGTGAGGTCATAGAATGGAGATATGTGAAATCATAGAATGGAGGTGTGTGAAGTCATAGAATGGAGGTGTGTGAAATCATAGAATGGAAGTGTGTAAAGTCATAGAATGGAGGTGTGTGAATTCACAGAATGGAAGTTTGTGAACTCAAGATGGAGCTGTGTGAAGTCACAGAATGGATGTGTGTGAAGTCACAGAATGGAGGTGTGTGAAGTCACAGAAAGGAAGTGTGTGAACTCACAATGGAGGTGTGTGAAGTCACAGAATGGAGGTGTGTGAAGTCAAAGAATGGAAGTGTGTGAACTCACAATGGAGGTGTGTGAAGTCACAGAATGGAGGTGTGTGAAGTCACAGAATGGAGGTGTGTGAAGTCACAGAATGGAAGTTTGTAAAGTCAAGATGTAGCTGTGTGAAATCACAGAACGGAATTGTCTGAAGACATAGAATGGAGGTGTGTGAAGTCACAGAATGGAGGTGTGTGAATTCACAGAATGGAGGGGTGTGAAGTCACAGAATGGAGGTGTGTGAAGTCACAGAATGGAAGTGTGTGAACTCACAATGGAGTTGTGTGAAGTCACAGAATGGAGGTGTGTGAAGTCATAGAGGGGGTGTGTGAAGTCACAGAATGGAGGTGTGTGATCTCAGAATGGAGGTGTGTCAAGTCAGAGAATGGAGTTGTGTGAGGTCATAGAATGGAGATATGTGAAATCATAGAATGGAGGTGTGTGAAGTCACAGAATGGAGGTGTGTGAAGTCACAGAATGGAGGTGTGTGAAGTCACAGAATGGAAGTTTGTGAACTCAAGATGGAGCTGTGTGAAGTCACAGAATGGAGGTGTGTGAAGTCATAGAATGGAGGTGTGTGAAGTCACAGAATGGAGGTGTGTGAAGTCACAGAATGGAGGTGTGTGAAGTCACAGAATAGAGGTGTGTGAAGTTACAGAATGGAAGTGTGTGAACTCACAATGGAGGTGTGTGAAGTCACAGAATGGAGTTGTGTGAAGTCATAGAATGGAGGGGTGTGAAGTCACAGAATGGAGGTGTGTGAAGTCACAGAATGGAGGTGTGTGAAGTCACAGAATGGAAGTTTGTAAAGTCACGATGTAGCTGTGCGAAGTCACAGAATGGAATTGTCTGAAGTCATAGAATGGAGGTGTGTAAAGTCACAGAATGTAAGTGTGTGAACTCACAATTGAGGTGTGTGAAGTCACAGAATGGAAGTGTGTGAACTCACAATGGAGGTGTGTGAAGTCACAGAATGGAGGTGTGTGAAGTCATAGAGGGGGTGTGTGAAGTCACAGAATGGAGGTGTGTGATCTCAGAATGGAGGTGTGTCAAGTCAGAGAATGGAGTTGTGTGAGGTCATAGAATGGAGATATGTGAAATCATAGAATGGAGGTGTGTGAAGTCATAGAATGTAGGTGTGTGATGTCACAGAATGGAGGTGTGTGAAGTCACAGAATGGAGGTGTGTGAAGTCACAGAATGGAAGTTTGTGAACTCAAGATGGAGCTGTGTGAAGTCACAGAATGGAGGTGTGTGAAGTCATAGAATGGAGGTGTGTGAAGTCACAGAATGGAGGTGTGTGAAGTCACAGAATGGAGGTGTGTGAAGTCACAGAATAGAGGTGTGTGAAGTTACAGAATGGAAGTGTGTGAACTCACAATGGAGGTGTGTGAAGTCACAGAATGGAGGTGTGTGAAGTTATAGAATGGAGGGGTGTGAAGTCACAGAATGGAGGTGTGTGAAGTCACAGAATGGAGGTGTGTGAAGTCACAGAATGGAAGTTTGTAAAGTCACGATGTAGCTGTGTGAAGTCACAGAATGGAATTGTCTGAAGTCATAGAATGGAAGTGTGTAAAGTCACAGAATGTAAGTGTGTGAACTCACAATTGAGGTGTGTGAAGTCACAGAATGGAGGTGTGTGAAATCATAGAATGGAAGTGTGTAAAGTCATAGAATGGAGGTGTGTGAATTCACAGAATGGAAGTTTGTGAACTCAAGATGGAGCTGTGTGAAGTCACAGAATGGAGGTGTGTGAAGTCACAGAATGGAGGTGTGTTAAGTCAAAATTGTGGTGTGTGAATTCACAAATGGAGGTGTTTGAAGTCAGAATGGAGCTGTGTGAAGTCACAGAATGGAGGTGTGTGAAGTCAGAATGGAAGTGTGTGAACTCATAGAATGGAGGTGTGTGAAGTCACAGAATGGAGGTGTGTGAAGTCATAGAATGGAAGTGTGTTAAGTCAGATTGGAGGTGTGTGATATCAGAGAATGGAGGTGTGTCAACTCAGAAATGAGATGTGTGAAGTCATAGAATGGAGGTATGTGAAGTCATAGAATGGAAGTGTGTGAAATCATAGAATGGAGGTGTGTGAAGACAGAATGGATGTGTGTGAAGTCATAGAATGTAGGTGTGTGAAGACACAATGCAGGTGTGTGAACACATAGACTGGAGGAGTGTGAAGTCACAATGCAGGTGTGTGAAGTCATAGAATGGAGGTGTGTGAAGTCATAGAATGGAGGTGTGTGAAGTCATAGAATGGAGTTGCGTGAAGTCATAGAATGGAGGTGTGAAGTCACAGAATGGTGGTGTGTGAAGTCATAAAATTGAGGTGCATGAAGTCATAGAATGGAGGTGTGTGAAGTCACAGAATGGAGGTGTGTGAAGTCACAGAATGGAAGTGTGTGAACTCACAATGGAGGTGTGTGAAGTCACAGAATGGATGTGTGTGAAATCATAGAATGGAAGTGTGTGAAGCCATAGAATGGCGTTGTGTGAAGTCAGAATGGAGGTGTATGAAGTCACAGAATGGAGATGAGTGAACTCAGAATGGAGGTGTGCGAAGTCACAGAATGGAGGTTTATGAAGTTATAGAATGGATGTGTGTGGGGTCATAGAATGGATGTTTCTGAAGTAAGAATGAAGGTGTGTGAAGTCAGAATGGAGGTGTGAAGTCATAGAATAGAGGTGGGTGAAGTCATAGAATGGAGGTGTGTGAAGTCACAGAATGGAGGTGTGTGAAGTCACAGAATGGAGGTGTGTGAAGTCACAGAATAGAGGTGTGTGAAGTTACAGAATGGAAGTGTGTGAACTCGCAATGGAGGTGTGTGAAGTCACAGAATGGAGGTGTGTGAAGTCATAGAATGGAGGGGTGTGAAGTCACAGAATGGAGGTGTGTGAAGTCACAGAATGGAGGTGTGTGAAGTCACAGAATGGAAGTTTGTAAAGTCACGATGTAGCTGTGTGAAGTCACAGAATGGAATTGTGTGAACTCATAGAATGGAGGTGTGTGAAGTCACAGAATGGAGGTGTGTGAAGTCACAGAATGGAGGTGTGTGACGTCACAGAATGGAGGTGTGTGAAGTCACAGAATGGAAGTGTGTGAACTCACAATGGAGGTGTTTGAAGTCACAGAATGGAGGGGTGTGAAATCATAGAATGGAAGTGTGTAAAGTCATAGAATGGAGGTGTGTGAATTCACAGAATGGAAGTTTGTGAACTCAAGATGGAGCTGTGTGAAGTCACAGAATGGAGGTGTGTGAAGTCACAGAATGGAGGTGTGTGAAGTCACAGAATGGAAGTGTGTGAACTCACAATGGAGGTGTGTGAAGTCACAGAATGGAGGTGTGTGAAGTCACAGAATGGAAGTGTGTGAACTCACAATGGAGGTGTGTGAAGTCACAGAATGGAGGTGTGTGAAGTCACAGAATGGAAGTGTGTGAACTCACAATGGAGGTGTGTGAAGTCACAGAATGGAGGTGTGTGAAGTCATAGAATGGAGGTGTGTGAAGTCATAGAATGGAGGTGTGTGAAGTTATAGAATGGATGTGTCTGAAGTAAGAATGAAGGTGTGTGAAGTCATAGAATGGAGGTGTGTGAAGTCACAGAATGGAGGTGTGTGAAGTCATAGAATGGAGGGGTCTGAAGTTATAGAATGGATGTGTCTGAAGTAAGAATGAAGGTGTGTGAAGTCACAGAATGGAGGTGTGTGAAGTCACAGAATGGAGGTGTGTGAAGTCACAGAATGGAAGTGGGTGAACTCACAATGGAGGTGTGTGAAGTCCCAGAATGGATGTGTGTGAAGTCACAGTGGAGGTGTGTGAAGACATAGAATGGAGGTGTGTGAAGTCACAGAACGGAGGTGTGTGAAGTCATTGATTGGAGGTTTGTGAAGTCATATAATGGAGGTGTGTGAAGTCATAGAATGGATGTTTCTGAAGAATGAAGGTGTGTGAAGTCAGAGAATGGAGGTGTGTGATGTCAAAATGGAGGTGTGTGAACTCATAGGATGGAGATGTGTGAAGTCACAGAATGGAGGTGTGTGAAGTCAGAAGGGAGGTGTGTGAAGTCATACAATGGATGTTTCTGAAGTTAGAATGAAGGTGTGTGAAGTCATAGATGGAGGTGTGTGAAGTCATAGTATGGAGATGTGTGAAATCATACAATGGAATTTTGTGAAGTCACAGAATGGAGCTGTGTGAAGTCAAAATGGAGGTGTGTGAAGTCATAGAATGGAGGTGTGTAAAGTCAGAATGGAGGTGTGTCAACTCATAGAATGGAGGTGTGTGAAGTCACAATAGAGGTGTGTGAAGTCATAGAATGGAGGTTTGTGAAGTCAGAATGGAGGTGTGTGAAGTCACAGAATGGAGGTGTGTCAACTAAGAATGGAGGTGTGTGAAGTTCACATAATGGTGGTGTGCGAAGTCAAGAAATGCAGGTGTGTGAAGCCAGAATTGAGGTGTGTTAAGGCAGAGAATGGAGGTGTGTGATCTCAAAATGGAGGTGTGTCAAGTCAGAGAATGGAGGTTTGTGAAGTCATAGCATGGAGGTGTGTGAAGTCACAGCATGGAGGTGTGTGAAGTCATAGAACGGAGGTGTGTGAGTCACAGAATGGAGGTGTGTGGAGTCACAGAATGGAGGTGTGTGCAGTCACAGAATGGAAGTGTGTGAACTCACAATGGAGGTGTGTAAAGTCACAGAATGGAGGTGTGTGAAGTCACAGAATGGAGGTGTGTGAAGTCACAAATGGAGGTGTGTGAAGTCAGAATGGAGCTGTGTGAAGTCACAAAATGGAGGTGTGTGAAGTCAGAATGGAAGTGTGTGAACTCGTAGAATGGAGGTGTGTGAAGTCACAACGGAGGTGTGTGAAGTCATAGAATGGAGGTGTGTTAAGTCAGATTGGAGGTGTGTGATATCAGAGAATGGAGGTGTGTCAACTCAGAAATGAGGTGTGTGAAGTCATAGAATGGAGGTATGTGAAGTCATAGAATGGAAGTGTGTGAAATCATAGAATGGAGGTGTGTGAAGACAGAATGGATGTGTGTGAAGTCATAGAATGTAGGTGTGTGAAGTCACAATGCAGGTGTGTGAACACATAGACTGGAGGTGTGTGAAGTCACAATGCAGGTGTGTGATGTCATAGAATGGATTTGTGTGAAGTCATAGTATGGAGGTGTGTGAAGTCATAGAATGGAGTTGCGTGAAGTCCTAGAATGGAGGTGTGAAATCACAGAATGGTGGTGTGTGAAGTCATAAAATGGAGGTACATGAAGTCATAGAATGGAGGTGTGTGAAGTCACAGAATGGAGGTGTGTGAAGTCACAGAATGGAAGTGTGTGAACTCACAATGGAGGTGTGTGAAGTCACAGATTGGATGTGTGTGAAATCATAGAATGGAAGTGTGTGAAGCCATAGAATGGCGTTGTGTGAAGTCAGAATGGAGGTGTATGAAGTCACAGAATGGAGATGAGTGAACTCAGAATGGAGTTGTGCGAAGTCACAGAATGGAGGTTTATGAAGTTATAGAATGGATGTGTGTGAGGTCATAGAATGGATGTTTCTGAAGTAAGAATGAAGGTGTGTGAAGTCATAGAATGGAGGTGTCTGAAGTCATAGAATGGAGGTGTGTGAAGTCACAGAATGGAGTTGTGTGAAGTCAGAATGGAGGTGTGAAGTCATAGAATAGAGGTGGGTAAAGTCATAGAAAGGAGGTGTGGGAAGTCATAGAATGGAGGAGTGTGAAGTCATAGAGTGGAGGTGAGTGAAGTCACAGATTCGAGGTCTGTGAAGTCATAGAATGGAGGTGTGTGATGTCAGAATGGAGGTGTGTGAAGTCCTAGAATGGAGGTGTGTGAACTCATAGAATGGAAGTGTGTGACGTCACAATGGAAGTGTGTGAAATCACAGATGGACGTGAGTGAAGTCATACATTGGAGGTGCGTGAACTCAGAATGGAGGTGTGGGAAGTCATAGATGGAGGTGTGTGAAGGCATACTATGGAGCTGTGTGAAGTCAAAATGGAGGTGTGTGAACTCATAGAATGGAGGTGTGTGAAGTCACAAAGGAGGTGTGTGAAGACATAGAATGGAGGTGTGTTAAGTCACAGAATGGAGGGGTGTGAAGTCATAGAATGGAGGTGTGTGAAGTCATAGAATGGATGTTTCTCAAGTAAGAATGAAGGTGTGTGAAGTCATAGAATGGAGGTGTGTGAAGTCAAAATGGAGGTGTGTGAACTCATAGAATGGAGGTGTGTGAATTCACAGAATGGAGGTGTGTGAAGTCAGAATGGAGGTGTGAAGTCATAGAATGGAGGTGGGTGAAGTCATAGAAAGGAGGTATGGGAAGTCATAGAATGGAAGAGTGTGAAGTCATAGAGTGGAGGTGAGTGAAGTTACAGATTCGAGGTCTGTGAAGTCATAGAATGGAGGTGCGTGAAGTCAGAATGGAGGTGTGTGAAGTCATAGAATGGAGGTATGGAAAGTCATAGAATGGAGGTGTGTGACGTCACAATGGAAGCGTATGAAGTCATAGAATGGAGGTGTGTAGTCACAGAATGGAGGTGTGTGAAGTCATATAATGGAGATGTGTGAAGTCAGAATGGAGGTGTGTGAAGTCACAGAATGGAAGTGTGTGAACTCAGAATGGAGGTATGTAAAGTCATAATGGAGGTGTGTGAAGTCATAGTATGGAGATATGTGAAATCATAGAATGGAGTTTTGTGAAGTCACAGAATGGAGCTGTGTGAAGTCAGAATGGAGGTGTGTGAAGTCATAGAATGGAGGTGTGTGAAGTCAGAATGGAGGTGTGTGAACTCATGGAATGGAGGTGTGTGAAGTCACAGAATGGAGGTGTGTGAAGTCATAGATTGGAGGTGTGTGAAGTCACAGAATGGAGGTGTGTGATCTCAGAATGGAGGTGTGTCAAGTCAGAGAATGGAGTTGTGTGAGGTCATAGAATGGAGATATGTGAAATCATAGAATGGAGGTGTGTGAAGTCATAGAATGTAGGTGTGTGAAGTCACAGAATGGAGGTGTGTTAAATCACAGAATGGAGGCGTCTGAAGTCACAGAATGGAAGTTGTGAACTCAAGATGGAGCTGTGTGAAGTCACAGAATGGAGGTGTGTGAAGTCATAGAATGGAGGTGTGTGAAGTCACAGAATGGAGGTGTGTGAAGTCACAGAATGGAGGTGTGTGAAGTCACAGAATGGAAGTGTGTGAACTCACAATGGAGGTGTGTGTAGTCGCAGAATGGAGGTGTTTGAAGTCATAGAATGGAAGTGTGTAAAGTCATAGAAGGGAGGTGTGTGAAGTCACAGAATGGAGGTGTGTGAAGTCACAGAATGTAAGTGTGTGAACTCACAATGGAGGTGTGTGAAGTCACAGAATGGAGGTGTGTGAAATCATAGAATGGAAGTGTGTAAAGTCATAGAATGGAGGTGTGTGAATTCACAGAATGGAAGTCTGTGAACTCAAGTTGGAGCTGTGTGAAGTCAGAGAAAGGAGGTGTGTGAAGTCACAGAGTGGAGTTGTGTGAAGTCACAGAATGGAAGTGTGTGAACTCACAATGGAGGTTTGTGAAGTCACAGAATGGTGGTGTGTGAAGTCACAGAATGGAAGTGTGTGAACTCACAATGGAGGTGTGTGAAGTCACAGAATGGAGGTGTGTGAAGTCACAGAATGGAAGTGTGTGAACTCACAATGGAGGTGTGTGAAATCGCGGAATGGAGGTGTGTGAAGTCATAGAATGGAGGTGTGTGAAGTCACAGAATGTAGGTGTGTGAAGTCACAGAATGGAAGTGTGTGAACTCACAATGGAGGTGTGTGAAGTCACAGATTGGAGGTGTGTGAAGTCATAGAATGGAAGTGTGTGAACTCACAATGGAGGTGTGTGAAGTCACAGAATGGAGGTGTGTGAAGTCATAGAATGGAGGTGTGTGAAATTCTAGAATGGAGGTGTCTGAAGTCATAGTATGGATGTGTCTGAAGTAAGAATGAAGGTGTATGAAGTCATAGAATGGAGGTGTGTGAAGTCAAAATGGAGGTGTGTGAACTCATAGAATGGAGGTGTGTGAAGTCACATAATGGAGGTGTGTGAAGTCAGAATGGAGGTGTGAAGTCATAGAATGGGGTGGGTGAAATCATAGAAAGGAGGTGTGGGAAGTCATGGAATGGAGGAGTGTGAAGTCATAGAGTGGAGGTGAGTGAAGTCACAGATTCGAGGTCTGTGAAGTCATAGAATGGAGGTTTGTGAAGTCAGAATGGAGGTATGTGAACTCATAGAATGGAGGTGTGTGAAGTCACAATGGAGGTGTGTGAAGTCATAGAGTGGAGGTGTTTGAAGTCACAGAATGGAGGTGGGTGAAGTCATAGAATGGAGGTGTGTGAAGACACAATGGAGGTGTGTGAAGGCACAGAATGGAGGTGTGTGAAGTCATAGAATGGAGGTGTGTGAAGTCACAGAATGGAGGTGTGTGAAGTCATAGAATGGAGGTGTGTGAAGTCATAGAATGGAGGTGTGTGAAGTCACAGAATGGATGTGTGTGAAGTCACAGAAGGGAGGTGTGTGAAGTCACAGAAAGGAGGTGTGTGAACTCAGAATGGAGGTGTGTGAAGTCACAGAATTGAGGTGTGTGAAGTCATAGATGGAAGTGTGTGAAGTCACAGAATGGAGGTGTGTAATCTCAGAATGGAGGTGTGTGAAGTCATAGCATGGAGATATGTGAAATTATAGAATGGAGGTGTGTGAAGTCATAGAATGGAGGTGTGTGAAGTCACAGAATGGAGGTGTGTGAAGTCACAGAATGGAGGTGTGTGAAGTCACAGAATAGAGGTGTGTGAAGTCACAGAATGGAAGTGTGTGAACTCCCAACGGATGTGTGTGAAGTCTCAGAATGGAGGTGTGTGAAGTCATAGAATGGAAGTGTGTAAAGTCATAGAATGGAGGTGTGTGAAGTCATAGAATGGAGGTGTGTGAAGTCACAGAATGTAAGTGTGTGAACTCACAATGGAGGTGTGAGAAGTCACAGGATTGACGTGTATGAAGTCTCAGAATGGAAGTGTGTTAACTCACACTGGAGGTGTGTGAAGTCACAGAATGGAAGTGTGGGTACTCACAATGGAGGTGTGTGAAGTCACAGAATGGATGTGTGTGAAATCATAGAATGGAAGTGTGTGAAGCCATAGAATGGCGTTGTGTGAAGTCAGAATGGAGGTGTATGAAGTCACAGAATGGAGATGAGTGAACTCAGAATGGAGTTGTGCGAAGTCACAGAATGGAGTTTTATGAAGTTATAGAATGGATGTGTGTGAGGTCATAGAATGGATGTTTCTGAAGTAAGAATGAAGGTGTGTGAAGTCATAGAATGGAGGTGTCTGAAGTCATAGAATGGAGGTGTGTGTAGTCACACAATGGAGGTGTGTGAAGTCAGAATGGAGGTGTGAAGTCATAGAATAGAGGTGGGTGAAGTCATAGAAAGGAGGTGTGGGAAGTCATAGAATGGAGGAGTGTGAAGTCATAGAGTGGAGGTGAGTGAAGTCACAGATTCGAGGTCTGTGAAGTTATAGAATGGAGGTGTGTGATGTCAGAATGGAGGTGTGTGAAGTCCTAGAATGGAGGTGTGTGAACTCATAGAATGGAAGTGTGTGACGTCACAATGGAAGTGTGTGAAATCACAGATGGACATGTGTGAAGTCATACATTGGAGGTGCGTGAACTCAGAATGGAGGTGTGGGAAGTCATAGATGGAGGTGTGTGAAGGCATAGTATGGATGTGTGTGAAGTCAAAATGGAGGTGTGTGAACTCATAGAATGGAGGTGTGTGAAGTCACAAAGGAGGTGTGTGAAGACATAGAATGGAGGTGTGTGAAGTCACAGAATGGAGGGGTGTGAAGTCATAGAATGGAGGTGTGTGAAGTCATAGAATGGATGTTTCTCAAGTAAGAATGAAGGTGTGTGAAGTCATAGAATGGAGGTGTGTGAAGTCAAAATGGAGGTGCGTGAACTCATAGAATGGAGGTGTGTGAATTCACAGAATGGAGGTGTGTGAAGTCAGAATGGAGGTGTGAAGTCATAGAATGGAGGTGGGTGAAGTCATAGAAAGGAGGTATGGGAAGTCATAGAATGGAAGAGTGTGAAGTCATAGAGTGGAGGTGAGTGAAGTTACAGATTCGAGGTCTGTGAAGTCATAGAATGGAGGTGCGTGAAGTCAGAATGGAGGTGTGTGAAGTCATAGAATGGAGGTATGGAAAGTCATAGAATGGAGGTGTGTGACGTCACAATGGAAGCGTATGAAGTCATAGAATGGAGGTGTGTAGTCACAGAATGGAGGTGTGTGAAGTCATATAATGGAGATGTGTGAAGTCAGAATGGAGGTGTGTGAAGTCACAGACTGGAAGTGTGTGAACTCAGAATGGAGGTATGTAAAGTCATAATGGAGGTGTGTGAAGTCATAGTATGGAGATATGTGAAATCATAGAATGGAGTTTTGTGAAGTCACAGAATGGAGCTGTGTGAAGCCAGAATGGAGGTGTGTGAAGTCATAGAATGGAGGTGTGTGAAGTCAGAATGGAGGTGTGTGAACTCATGGAATGGAGGTGTGTGAAGTCACAGAATGGAGGTGTGTGAAGTCATAGAATGGAGGTGTGTGAAGTCACAGAATGGAGGTGTGTGATCTCAGAATGGAGGTGTGTCAAGTCAGAGAATGGAGTTGTGTGAGGTCATAGAATGGAGATATGTGAAATCATAGAATGGAGGTGTGTGAAGTCATAGAATGTAGGTGTGTGAAGTCACAGAATGGAGGTGTGTTAAATCACAGAATGGAGGCGTCTGAAGTCACAGAATGGAAGTTGTGAACTCAAGATGGAGCTGTGTGAAGTCACAGAGTGGAGGTGTGTGAAGTCATAGAATGGAGGTGTGTGAAGTCACAGAATGGAGGTGTGTGAAGTCACAGAATGGAGGTGTGTGAAGTCACAGAATGGAAGTGTGTGAACTCACAATGGAGGTGTGTGTAGTCGCAGAATGGAGGTGTTTGAAGTCATAGAATGGAAGTGTGTAAAGTCATAGAATGGAGGTGTGTGAAGTCACAGAATGGAGGTGTGTGAAGTCACAGAATGTAAGTGTGTGAACTCACAATGGAGGTGTGTGAAGTCACAGAATGGAGGTGTGTGAAATCATAGAATGGAAGTGTGTAAAGTCATAGAATGGAGGTGTGTGAATTCACAGAATGGAAGTTTGTGAACCCAAGTTGGAGCTGTGTGAAGTCAGAGAAAGGAGGTGTGTGAAGTCACAGAATGGAGTTGTGTGAAGTCACAGAATGGAAGTGTGTGAACTCACAATGGAGGTTTGTGAAGTCATAGAATGGAGGTGTGTGAAGTCACAGAATGGAAGTGTGTGAACTCACAATGGAGGTGTGTGAAGTCACAGAATGGAGGTGTGTGAAGTCACAGAATGGAAGTGTGTGAACTCACAATGGAGGTGTGTGAAGTCACAAAATGGAGGTGTGTGAAGTCACAGAATGGAAGTGTGTGAACTCACAATGGAGGTGTGTGAAATCGCGGAATGGAGGTGTGTGAAGTCATAGAATGGAAGTGTGTAAAGTTATAGAATGGAGGTGTGTGAAGTCATAGAATGGAGGTGTGTGAAGTCACAGAATGTAGGTGTGTGAAGTCACAGAATGGAAGTGTGTGAACTCACAATGGAGGTGTGTGAAGTCACAGATTGGAGGTGTGTGAAGTCACAGAATGGAAGTGTGTGAACTCACAATGGAGGTGTGTGAAGTCACAGAATGGAGGTGTGTGAAGTCATAGAATGGAGGTGTGTGAAATTCTAGAATGGAGGTGTCTGAAGTCATAGAATGGATGTGTCTGAAGTAAGAATGAAGGTGTATGAAGTCATAGAATGGAGGTGTGTGAAGTCAAAATGGAGGTGTGTGAACTCATAGAATGGAGGTGTGTGAAGTCACATAATGGAGGTGTGTGAAGTCAGAATGGAGGTGTGAAGTCATAGAATGGGGTGGGTGAAATCATAGAAAGGAGGTGTGGGAAGTCATGGAATGGAGGAGTGTGAAGTCATAGAGTGGAGGTGAGTGAAGTCATAGAATGGAGGTGTGTGAAGTTATAGAATGGATGTGTCTGAAGTAAGAATGAAGGTGTGTGAAGTCATAGAATGGAGGTGTGTGAAGTCACAGAATGGAGGTGTGTGAAGTCATAGAATGGAGGGGTCTGAAGTTATAGAATGGATGTGTCTGAAGTAAGAATGAAGGTGTGTGAAGTCACAGAATGGAGGTGTGTGAAGTCACAGAATGGAGGTGTGTGAAGTCACAGAATGGAAGTGGGTGAACTCACAATGGAGGTGTGTGAAGTCCCAGAATGGATGTGTGTGAAGTCACAGTGGAGGTGTGTGAAGACATAGAATGGAGGTGTGTGAAGTCACAGAACGGAGGTGTGTGAAGTCATTGATTGGAGGTTTGTGAAGTCATATAATGGAGGTGTGTGAAGTCATAGAATGGATGTTTCTGAAGAATGAAGGTGTGTGAAGTCAGAGAATGGAGGTGTGTGATGTCAAAATGGAGGTGTGTGAACTCATAGGATGGAGATGTGTGAAGTCACAGAATGGAGGTGTGTGAAGTCAGAAGGGAGGTGTGTGAAGTCATACAATGGATGTTTCTGAAGTTAGAATGAAGGTGTGTGAAGTCATAGATGGAGGTGTGTGAAGTCATAGTATGGAGATGTGTGAAATCATACAATGGAATTTTGTGAAGTCACAGAATGGAGCTGTGTGAAGTCAAAATGGAGGTGTGTGAAGTCATAGAATGGAGGAGTGTAAAGTCAGAATGGAGGTGTGTCAACTCATAGAATGGAGGTGTGTGAAGTCACAATAGAGGTGTGTGAAGTCATAGAATGGAGGTTTGTGAAGTCAGAATGGAGGTGTGTGAAGTCACAGAATGGAGGTGTGTCAACTAAGAATGGAGGTGTGTGAAGTTCACATAATGGTGGTGTGCGAAGTCATGAAATGCAGGTGTGTGAAGCCAGAATTGAGGTGTGTTAAGGCAGAGAATGGAGGTGTGTGATCTCAAAATGGAGGTGTGTCAAGTCAGAGAATGGAGGTGTGTGAAGTCATAGCATGGAGGTGTGTGAAGTCACAGCATGGAGGTGTGTGAAGTCATAGAACGGAGGTGTGTGAGTCACAGAATGGAGGTGTGTGGAGTCACAGAATGGAGGTGTGTGAAGTCAAAGAATGGAAGTGTCTGAACTCACAATGGAGGTGTGTAAAGTCACAGAATGGAGGTGTGTGAAGTCACAGAATGGAGGTGTGTGAAGTCACAAATGGAGGTGTGTGAAGTCAGAATGGAGCTGTGTGAAGTCACAAAATGGAGGTGTGTGAAGTCAGAATGGAAGAGTGTGAACTCGTAGAATGGAGGTGTGTGAAGTCACAACGGAGGTGTGTGAAGTCATAGAATGGAGGTGTGTTAAGTCAGATTGGAGGTGTGTGATATCAGAGAATGGAGGTGTGTCAACTCAGAAATGAGGTGTGTGAAGTCATAGAATGGAGGTATGTGAAGTCATAGAATGGAAGTGTGTGAAATCATAGAATGGAGGTGTGTGAAGACAGAATGGATGTGTGTGAAGTCATAGAATGTAGGTGTGTGAAGTCACAATGCAGGTGTGTGAACACATAGACTGGAGGTGTGTGAAGTCACAATGCAGGTGTGTGATGTCATAGAATGGATTTGTGTGAAGTCATAGTATGGAGGTGTGTGAAGTCATAGAATGGAGTTGCGTGAAGTCATAGAATGGAGGTGTGAAATCACAGAATGGTGGTGTGTGAAGTCATAAAATGGAGGTACATGAAGTCATAGAATGGAGGTGTGTGAAGTCACAGAATGGAGGTGTGTGAAGTCACAGAATGGAAGTGTGTGAACTCACAATGGAGGTGTGTGAAGTCACAGATTGGATGTGTGTGAAATCATAGAATGGAAGTGTGTGAAGCCACAGAATGGCGTTGTGTGAAGTCAGAATGGAGGTGTATGAAGTCACAGAATGGAGATGAGTGAACTCAGAATGGAGTTGTGCGAAGTCACAGAATGGAGGTTTATGAAGTTATAGAATGGATGTGTGTGAGGTCATAGAATGGATGTTTCTGAAGTAAGAATGAAGGTGTGTGAAGTCATAGAATGGAGGTGTCTGAAGTCATAGAATGGAGGTGTGTGAAGTCACAGAATGGAGTTGTGTGAAGTCAGAATGGAGGTGTGAAGTCATAGAATAGAGGTGGGTAAAGTCATAGAAAGGAGGTGTGGGAAGTCATAGAATGGAGGAGTGTGAAGTCATAGAGTGGAGGTGAGTGAAGTCACAGATTCGAGGTCTGTGAAGTCATAGAATGGAGGTGTGTGATGTCAGAATGGAGGTGTGTGAAGTCCTAGAATGGAGGTGTGTGAACTCATAGAATGGAAGTGTGTGACGTCACAATGGAAGTGTGTGAAATCACAGATGGACGTGAGTGAAGTCATACATTGGAGGTGCGTGAACTCAGAATGGAGGTGTGGGAAGTCATAGATGGAGGTGTGTGAAGGCATACTATGGAGCTGTGTGAAGTCAAAATGGAGGTGTGTGAACTCATAGAATGGAGGTGTGTGAAGTCACAAAGGAGGTGTGTGAAGACATAGAATGGAGGTGTGTTAAGTCACAGAATGGAGGGGTGTGAAGTCATAGAATGGAGGTGTGTGAAGTCATAGAATGGATGTTTCTCAAGTAAGAATGAAGGTGTGTGAAGTCATAGAATGGAGGTGTGTGAAGTCAAAATGGAGGTGTGTGAACTCATAGAATGGAGGTGTGTGAATTCACAGAATGGAGGTGTGTGAAGTCAGAATGGAGGTGTGAAGTCATAGAATGGAGGTGGGTGAAGTCATAGAAAGGAGGTATGGGAAGTCATAGAATGGAAGAGTGTGAAGTCATAGAGTGGAGGTGAGTGAAGTTACAGATTCGAGGTCTGTGAAGTCATAGAATGGAGGTGCGTGAAGTCAGAATGGAGGTGTGTGAAGTCATAGAATGGAGGTATGGAAAGTCATAGAATGGAGGTGTGTGACGTCACAATGGAAGCGTATGAAGTCATAGAATGGAGGTGTGTAGTCACAGAATGGAGGTGTGTGAAGTCATATAATGGAGATGTGTGAAGTCAGAATGGAGGTGTGTGAAGTCACAGAATGGAAGTGTGTGAACTCAGAATGGAGGTATGTAAAGTCATAATGGAGGTGTGTGAAGTCATAGTATGGAGATATGTGAAATCATAGAATGGAGTTTTGTGAAGTCACAGAATGGAGCTGTGTGAAGTCAGAATGGAGGTGTGTGAAGTCATAGAATGGAGGTGTGTGAAGTCAGAATGGAGGTGTGTGAACTCATGGAATGGAGGTGTGTGAAGTCACAGAATGGAGGTGTGTGAAGTCATAGAATGGAGGTGTGTGAAGTCACAGAATGGAGGTGTGTGATCTCAGAATGGAGGTGTGTCAAGTCAGAGAATGGAGTTGTGTGAGGTCATAGAATGGAGATATGTGAAATCATAGAATGGAGGTGTGTGAAGTCATAGAATGTAGGTGTGTGAAGTCACAGAATGGAGGTGTGTTAAATCACAGAATGGAGGCGTCTGAAGTCACAGAATGGAAGTTGTGAACTCAAGATGGAGCTGTGTGAAGTCACAGAATGGAGGTGTGTGAAGTCATAGAATGGAGGTGTGTGAAGTCACAGAATGGAGGTGTGTGAAGTCACAGAATGGAGGTGTGTGAAGTCACAGAATGGAAGTGTGTGAACTCACAATGGAGGTGTGTGTAGTCGCAGAATGGAGGTGTTTGAAGTCATAGAATGGAAGTGTGTAAAGTCATAGAAGGGAGGTGTGTGAAGTCACAGAATTGAGGTGTGTGAAGTCACAGAATGTAAGTGTGTGAACTCACAATGGAGGTGTGTGAAGTCACAGAATGGAGGTGTGTGAAATCATAGAATGGAAGTGTGTAAAGTCATAGAATGGAGGTGTGTGAATTCACAGAATGGAAGTCTGTGAACTCAAGTTGGAGCTGTGTGAAGTCAGAGAAAGGAGGTGTGTGAAGTCACAGAGTGGAGTTGTGTGAAGTCACAGAATGGAAGTGTGTGAACTCACAATGGAGGTTTGTGAAGTCACAGAATGGTGGTGTGTGAAGTCACAGAATGGAAGTGTGTGAACTCACAATGGAGGTGTGTGAAGTCACAGAATGGAGGTGTGTGAAGTCACAGAATGGAAGTGTGTGAACTCACAATGGAGGTGTGTGAAATCGCGGAATGGAGGTGTGTGAAGTCATAGAATGGAGGTGTGTGAAGTCACAGAATGTAGGTGTGTGAAGTCACAGAATGGAAGTGTGTGAACTCACAATGGAGGTGTGTGAAGTCACAGATTGGAGGTGTGTGAAGTCATAGAATGGAAGTGTGTGAACTCACAATGGAGGTGTGTGAAGTCACAGAATGGAGGTGTGTGAAGTCATAGAATGGAGGTGTGTGAAATTCTAGAATGGAGGTGTCTGAAGTCATAGTATGGATGTGTCTGAAGTAAGAATGAAGGTGTATGAAGTCATAGAATGGAGGTGTGTGAAGTCAAAATGGAGGTGTGTGAACTCATAGAATGGAGGTGTGTGAAGTCACATAATGGAGGTGTGTGAAGTCAGAATGGAGGTGTGAAGTCATAGAATGGGGTGGGTGAAATCATAGAAAGGAGGTGTGGGAAGTCATGGAATGGAGGAGTGTGAAGTCATAGAGTGGAGGTGAGTGAAGTCACAGATTCGAGGTCTGTGAAGTCATAGAATGGAGGTTTGTGAAGTCAGAATGGAGGTATGTGAACTCATAGAATGGAGGTGTGTGAAGTCACAATGGAGGTGTGTGAAGTCATAGAGTGGAGGTGTTTGAAGTCACAGAATGGAGGTGGGTGAAGTCATAGAATGGAGGTGTGTGAAGACACAATGGAGGTGTGTGAAGGCACAGAATGGAGGTGTGTGAAGTCATAGAATGGAGGTGTGTGAAGTCACAGAATGGAGGTGTGTGAAGTCATAGAATGGAGGTGTGTGAAGTCATAGAATGGAGGTGTGTGAAGTCACAGAATGGATGTGTGTGAAGTCACAGAAGGGAGGTGTGTGAAGTCACAGAAAGGAGGTGTGTGAACTCAGAATGGAGGTGTGTGAAGTCACAGAATTGAGGTGTGTGAAGTCATAGATGGAAGTGTGTGAAGTCACAGAATGGAGGTGTGTAATCTCAGAATGGAGGTGTGTGAAGTCATAGCATGGAGATATGTGAAATTATAGAATGGAGGTGTGTGAAGTCATAGAATGGAGGTGTGTGAAGTCACAGAATGGAGGTGTGTGAAGTCACAGAATGGAGGTGTGTGAAGTCACAGAATAGAGGTGTGTGAAGTCACAGAATGGAAGTGTGTGAACTCCCAACGGATGTGTGTGAAGTCTCAGAATGGAGGTGTGTGAAGTCATAGAATGGAAGTGTGTAAAGTCATAGAATGGAGGTGTGTGAAGTCATAGAATGGAGGTGTGTGAAGTCACAGAATGTAAGTGTGTGAACTCACAATGGAGGTGTGAGAAGTCACAGGATTGACGTGTATGAAGTCTCAGAATGGAAGTGTGTTAACTCACACTGGAGGTGTGTGAAGTCACAGAATGGAAGTGTGGGTACTCACAATGGAGGTGTGTGAAGTCACAGAATGGATGTGTGTGAAATCATAGAATGGAAGTGTGTGAAGCCATAGAATGGCGTTGTGTGAAGTCAGAATGGAGGTGTATGAAGTCACAGAATGGAGATGAGTGAACTCAGAATGGAGTTGTGCGAAGTCACAGAATGGAGTTTTATGAAGTTATAGAATGGATGTGTGTGAGGTCATAGAATGGATGTTTCTGAAGTAAGAATGAAGGTGTGTGAAGTCATAGAATGGAGGTGTCTGAAGTCATAGAATGGAGGTGTGTGTAGTCACACAATGGAGGTGTGTGAAGTCAGAATGGAGAGGTGAAGTCATAGAATAGAGGTGGGTGAAGTCATAGAAAGGAGGTGTGGGAAGTCATAGAATGGAGGAGTGTGAAGTCATAGAGTGGAGGTGAGTGAAGTCACAGATTCGAGGTCTGTGAAGTTATAGAATGGAGGTGTGTGATGTCAGAATGGAGGTGTGTGAAGTCCTAGAATGGAGGTGTGTGAACTCATAGAATGGAAGTGTGTGACGTCACAATGGAAGTGTGTGAAATCACAGATGGACGTGTGTGAAGTCATACATTGGAGGTGCGTGAACTCAGAATGGAGGTGTGGGAAGTCATAGATGGAGGTGTGTGAAGGCATAGTATGGATGTGTG
Organism: Megascapheus bottae; assembly: GCF_031878675.1. NCBI lineage: Eukaryota > Metazoa > Chordata > Mammalia > Rodentia > Geomyidae > Megascapheus > Megascapheus bottae. The sequence continues at coordinate 160,741 of NW_028327556.1, read as the reverse complement.
TGAAGTCAAAATGGAGGTGTGTGAACTCATAGAATGGAGGTGTGTGAAGTCACAAAGGAGGTGTGTGAAGACATAGAATGGAGGTGTGTGAAGTCACAGAATGGAGGGGTGTGAAGTCATAGAATGGAGGTGTGTGAAGTCATAGAATGGATGTTTCTCAAGTAAGAATGAAGGTGTGTGAAGTCATAGAATGGAGGTGTGTGAAGTCAAAATGGAGGTGCGTGAACTCATAGAATGGAGGTGTGTGAATTCACAGAATGGAGGTGTGTGAAGTCAGAATGGAGGTGTGAAGTCATAGAATGGAGGTGGGTGAAGTCATAGAAAGGAGGTATGGGAAGTCATAGAATGGAAGAGTGTGAAGTCATAGAGTGGAGGTGAGTGAAGTTACAGATTCGAGGTCTGTGAAGTCATAGAATGGAGGTGCGTGAAGTCAGAATGGAGGTGTGTGAAGTCATAGAATGGAGGTATGGAAAGTCATAGAATGGAGGTGTGTGACGTCACAATGGAAGCGTATGAAGTCATAGAATGGAGGTGTGTAGTCACAGAATGGAGGTGTGTGAAGTCATATAATGGAGATGTGTGAAGTCAGAATGGAGGTGTGTGAAGTCACAGACTGGAAGTGTGTGAACTCAGAATGGAGGTATGTAAAGTCATAATGGAGGTGTGTGAAGTCATAGTATGGAGATATGTGAAATCATAGAATGGAGTTTTGTGAAGTCACAGAATGGAGCTGTGTGAAGCCAGAATGGAGGTGTGTGAAGTCATAGAATGGAGGTGTGTGAAGTCAGAATGGAGGTGTGTGAACTCATGGAATGGAGGTGTGTGAAGTCACAGAATGGAGGTGTGTGAAGTCATAGAATGGAGGTGTGTGAAGTCACAGAATGGAGGTGTGTGATCTCAGAATGGAGGTGTGTCAAGTCAGAGAATGGAGTTGTGTGAGGTCATAGAATGGAGATATGTGAAATCATAGAATGGAGGTGTGTGAAGTCATAGAATGTAGGTGTGTGAAGTCACAGAATGGAGGTGTGTTAAATCACAGAATGGAGGCGTCTGAAGTCACAGAATGGAAGTTGTGAACTCAAGATGGAGCTGTGTGAAGTCACAGAATGGAGGTGTGTGAAGTCATAGAATGGAGGTGTGTGAAGTCACAGAATGGAGGTGTGTGAAGTCACAGAATGGAGGTGTGTGAAGTCACAGAATGGAAGTGTGTGAACTCACAATGGAGGTGTGTGTAGTCGCAGAATGGAGGTGTTTGAAGTCATAGAATGGAAGTGTGTAAAGTCATAGAATGGAGGTGTGTGAAGTCACAGAATGGAGGTGTGTGAAGTCACAGAATGTAAGTGTGTGAACTCACAATGGAGGTGTGTGAAGTCACAGAATGGAGGTGTGTGAAATCATAGAATGGAAGTGTGTAAAGTCATAGAATGGAGGTGTGTGAATTCACAGAATGGAAGTTTGTGAACCCAAGTTGGAGCTGTGTGAAGTCAGAGAAAGGAGGTGTGTGAAGTCACAGAATGGAGTTGTGTGAAGTCACAGAATGGAAGTGTGTGAACTCACAATGGAGGTTTGTGAAGTCATAGAATGGAGGTGTGTGAAGTCACAGAATGGAAGTGTGTGAACTCACAATGGAGGTGTGTGAAGTCACAGAATGGAGGTGTGTGAAGTCACAGAATGGAAGTGTGTGAACTCACAATGGAGGTGTGTGAAGTCACAAAATGGAGGTGTGTGAAGTCACAGAATGGAAGTGTGTGAACTCACAATGGAGGTGTGTGAAACCGCGGAATGGAGGTGTGTGAAGTCATAGAATGGAAGTGTGTAAAGTTATAGAATGGAGGTGTGTGAAGTCATAGAATGGAGGTGTGTGAAGTCACAGAATGTAGGTGTGTGAAGTCACAGAATGGAAGTGTGTGAACTCACAATGGAGGTGTGTGAAGTCACAGATTGGAGGTGTGTGAAGTCACAGAATGGAAGTGTGTGAACTCACAATGGAGGTGTGTGAAGTCACAGAATGGAGGTGTGTGAAGTCATAGAATGGAGGTGTGTGAAATTCTAGAATGGAGGTGTCTGAAGTCATAGAATGGATGTGTCTGAAGTAAGAATGAAGGTGTATGAAGTCATAGAATGGAGGTGTGTGAAGTCAAAATGGAGGTGTGTGAACTCATAGAATGGAGGTGTGTGAAGTCACATAATGGAGGTGTGTGAAGTCAGAATGGAGGTGTGAAGTCATAGAATGGGGTGGGTGAAATCATAGAAAGGAGGTGTGGGAAGTCATGGAATGGAGGAGTGTGAAGTCATAGAGTGGAGGTGAGTGAAGTCATAGAATGGAGGTGTGTGAAGTTATAGAATGGATGTGTCTGAAGTAAGAATGAAGGTGTGTGAAGTCATAGAATGGAGGTGTGTGAAGTCACAGAATGGAGGTGTGTGAAGTCATAGAATGGAGGGGTCTGAAGTTATAGAATGGATGTGTCTGAAGTAAGAATGAAGGTGTGTGAAGTCACAGAATGGAGGTGTGTGAAGTCACAGAATGGAGGTGTGTGAAGTCACAGAATGGAAGTGGGTGAACTCACAATGGAGGTGTGTGAAGTCCCAGAATGGATGTGTGTGAAGTCACAGTGGAGGTGTGTGAAGACATAGAATGGAGGTGTGTGAAGTCACAGAACGGAGGTGTGTGAAGTCATTGATTGGAGGTTTGTGAAGTCATATAATGGAGGTGTGTGAAGTCATAGAATGGATGTTTCTGAAGAATGAAGGTGTGTGAAGTCAGAGAATGGAGGTGTGTGATGTCAAAATGGAGGTGTGTGAACTCATAGGATGGAGATGTGTGAAGTCACAGAATGGAGGTGTGTGAAGTCAGAAGGGAGGTGTGTGAAGTCATACAATGGATGTTTCTGAAGTTAGAATGAAGGTGTGTGAAGTCATAGATGGAGGTGTGTGAAGTCATAGTATGGAGATGTGTGAAATCATACAATGGAATTTTGTGAAGTCACAGAATGGAGCTGTGTGAAGTCAAAATGGAGGTGTGTGAAGTCATAGAATGGAGGTGTGTAAAGTCAGAATGGAGGTGTGTCAACTCATAGAATGGAGGTGTGTGAAGTCACAATAGAGGTGTGTGAAGTCATAGAATGGAGGTTTGTGAAGTCAGAATGGAGGTGTGTGAAGTCACAGAATGGAGGTGTGTCAACTAAGAATGGAGGTGTGTGAAGTTCACATAATGGTGGTGTGCGAAGTCATGAAATGCAGGTGTGTGAAGCCAGAATTGAGGTGTGTTAAGGCAGAGAATGGAGGTGTGTGATCTCAAAATGGAGGTGTGTCAAGTCAGAGAATGGAGGTGTGTGAAGTCATAGCATGGAGGTGTGTGAAGTCACAGCATGGAGGTGTGTGAAGTCATAGAACGGAGGTGTGTGAGTCACAGAATGGAGGTGTGTGGAGTCACAGAATGGAGGTGTGTGAAGTCACAGAATGGAAGTGTGTGAACTCACAATGGAGGTGTGTAAAGTCACAGAATGGAGGTGTGTGAAGTCACAGAATGGAGGTGTGTGAAGTCACAAATGGAGGTGTGTGAAGTCAGAATGGAGCTGTGTGAAGTCACAAAATGGAGGTGTGTGAAGTCAGAATGGAAGAGTGTGAACTCGTAGAATGGAGGTGTGTGAAGTCACAACGGAGGTGTGTGAAGTCATAGAATGGAGGTGTGTTAAGTCAGATTGGAGGTGTGTGATATCAGAGAATGGAGGTGTGTCAACTCAGAAATGAGGTGTGTGAAGTCATAGAATGGAGGTATGTGAAGTCATAGAATGGAAGTGTGTGAAATCATAGAATGGAGGTGTGTGAAGACAGAATGGATGTGTGTGAAGTCATAGAATGTAGGTGTGTGAAGTCACAATGCAGGTGTGTGAACACATAGACTGGAGGTGTGTGAAGTCACAATGCAGGTGTGTGAAGTCATAGAATGGATTTGTGTGAAGTCATAGTATGGAGGTGTGTGAAGTCATAGAATGGAGTTGCGTGAAGTCCTAGAATGGAGGTGTGAAATCACAGAATGGTGGTGTGTGAAGTCATAAAATGGAGGTACATGAAGTCATAGAATGGAGGTGTGTGAAGTCACAGAATGGAAGTGTGTGAACTCACAATGGAGGTGTGTGAAGTCACAGATTGGATGTGTGTGAAATCATAGAATGGAAGTGTGTGAAGCCACAGAATGGCGTTGTGTGAAGTCAGAATGGAGGTGTATGAAGTCACAGAATGGAGATGAGTGAACTCAGAATGGAGTTGTGCGAAGTCACAGAATGGAGGTTTATGAAGTTATAGAATGGATGTGTGTGAGGTCATAGAATGGATGTTTCTGAAGTAAGAATGAAGGTGTGTGAAGTCATAGAATGGAGGTGTCTGAAGTCATAGAATGGAGGTGTGTGAAGTCACAGAATGGAGTTGTGTGAAGTCAGAATGGAGGTGTGAAGTCATAGAATAGAGGTGGGTAAAGTCATAGAAAGGAGGTGTGGGAAGTCATAGAATGGAGGAGTGTGAAGTCATAGAGTGGAGGTGAGTGAAGTCACAGATTCGAGGTCTGTGAAGTCATAGAATGGAGGTGTGTGATGTCAGAATGGAGGTGTGTGAAGTCCTAGAATGGAGGTGTGTGAACTCATAGAATGGAAGTGTGTGACGTCACAATGGAAGTGTGTGAAATCACAGATGGACTTGTGTGAAGTCATACATTGGAGGTGCGTGAACTCAGAATGGAGGTGTGGGAAGTCATAGATGGAGGTGTGTGAAGGCATACTATGGAGCTGTGTGAAGTCAAAATGGAGGTGTGTGAACTCATAGAATGGAGGTGTGTGAAGTCACAAAGGAGGTGTGTGAAGACATAGAATGGAGGTGTGTTAAGTCACAGAATGGAGGGGTGTGAAGTCATAGAATGGAGGTGTGTGAAGTCATAGAATGGATGTTTCTCAAGTAAGAATGAAGGTGTGTGAAGTCATAGAATGGAGGTGTGTGAAGTCAAAATGGAGGTGTGTGAACTCATAGAATGGAGGTGTGTGAATTCACAGAATGGAGGTGTGTGAAGTCAGAATGGAGGTGTGAAGTCATAGAATGGAGGTGGGTGAAGTCATAGAAAGGAGGTATGGGAAGTCATAGAATGGAAGAGTGTGAAGTCATAGAGTGGAGGTGAGTGAAGTTACAGATTCGAGGTCTGTGAAGTCATAGAATGGAGGTGCGTGAAGTCAGAATGGAGGTGTGTGAAGTCATAGAATGGAGGTATGGAAAGTCATAGAATGGAGGTGTGTGACGTCACAATGGAAGCGTATGAAGTCATAGAATGGAGGTGTGTAGTCACAGAATGGAGGTGTGTGAAGTCATATAATGGAGATGTGTGAAGTCAGAATGGAGGTGTGTGAAGTCACAGAATGGAAGTGTGTGAACTCAGAATGGAGGTATGTAAAGTCATAATGGAGGTGTGTGAAGTCATAGTATGGAGATATGTGAAATCATAGAATGGAGTTTTGTGAAGTCACAGAATGGAGCTGTGTGAAGTCAGAATGGAGGTGTGTGAAGTCATAGAATGGAGGTGTGTGAAGTCAGAATGGAGGTGTGTGAACTCATGGAATGGAGGTGTGTGAAGTCACAGAATGGAGGTGTGTGAAGTCATAGAATGGAGGTGTGTGAAGTCACAGAATGGAGGTGTGTGATCTCAGAATGGAGGTGTGTCAAGTCAGAGAATGGAGTTGTGTGAGGTCATAGAATGGAGATATGTGAAATCATAGAATGGAGGTGTGTGAAGTCATAGAATGTAGGTGTGTGAAGTCACAGAATGGAGGTGTGTTAAATCACAGAATGGAGGCGTCTGAAGTCACAGAATGGAAGTTGTGAACTCAAGATGGAGCTGTGTGAAGTCACAGAATGGAGGTGTGTGAAGTCATAGAATGGAGGTGTGTGAAGTCACAGAATGGAGGTGTGTGAAGTCACAGAATGGAGGTGTGTGAAGTCACAGAATGGAAGTGTGTGAACTCACAATGGAGGTGTGTGTAGTCGCAGAATGGAGGTGTTTGAAGTCATAGAATGGAAGTGTGTAAAGTCATAGAAGGGAGGTGTGTGAAGTCACAGAATGGAGGTGTGTGAAGTCACAGAATGTAAGTGTGTGAACTCACAATGGAGGTGTGTGAAGTCACAGAATGGAGGTGTGTGAAATCATAGAATGGAAGTGTGTAAAGTCATAGAATGGAGGTGTGTGAATTCACAGAATGGAAGTCTGTGAACTCAAGTTGGAGCTGTGTGAAGTCAGAGAAAGGAGGTGTGTGAAGTCACAGAATGGAGTTGTGTGAAGTCACAGAATGGAAGTGTGTGAACTAACAATGGAGGTTTGTGAAGTCACAGAATGGTGGTGTGTGAAGTCACAGAATGGAAGTGTGTGAACTCACAATGGAGGTGTGTGAAGTCACAGAATGGAGGTGTGTGAAGTCACAGAATGGAAGTGTGTGAACTCACAATGGAGGTGTGTGAAATCGCGGAATGGAGGTGTGTGAAGTCATAGAATGGAGGTGTGTGAAGTCACAGAATGTAGGTGTGTGAAGTCACAGAATGGAAGTGTGTGAACTCACAATGGAGGTGTGTGAAGTCACAGATTGGAGGTGTGTGAAGTCACAGAATGGAAGTGTGTGAATGGAGGTGTGTTAAGTCACAATGGAGGTTGTGAAGTCATAGAATGGAGGTGTGTGAAGTCACAAAATGGGGGTGTGTGAAGTCATAGAATGGAACTGTGTGAAGTCAGATTGGAGGTGTGTGAAGTCACAGAATGAAGGTGTGTGAACTCAGAATTGAGGTGTGTGAAGTCACAGAATGGAGGTGTGTGAAGTCATAGAATGGAGGTGTCTGAAGTCATAGAATGGAGGTGTCTGAAGTCATAATGTAGGTGTGTGAAGTCACAGAATTGAGGTGTTTGAAGTCATATATTGGAGGTGTGTGAAGTCAAAATGGATGTGTGAAATCATACAATGGAGGTGTGTGAAGTCACACAATGGAGGTGTGTGAAGTCACAGAATGGAGGTGTGTGAACTCAGAATGGAGGTGTGTGAAGTCACAGAATGGAGGTGTGTGAAGTCATAGAATGGAAGTGTGTGAAATCATAGAATGGAGGTATGTGAAGTCAGAATGGAGGTGTGTGAAGTCACAGAATGGAGTTGTGTGAACTTAGAATGGAGGTGTGTGAAGTCATAGAACGGATGTTTCTGAAGTAAGAATGAAGGTGTGTGAAGTCATAGAATGGAGGTGTGTGAACTCATAGAATGGAGGAGTGTGAAGTCACAAAATGGAGGTGTGTGAAGTCAGAACGGAGGTGTGTAGTCATAGATTGGAGGTGGAGAAATCATAGAAAGGAGGTGTGGGAAGTCATAGAATGGAGGAGTGTGAAGTCATAGAGTGCAGGTGACTGAAGTCACAGATTCCAGGTCTGTGAAGTCATAGAACGGAGGTGGGTGAAGTCAGAATGGAGGTGTGTGAAGTCATAGACGGAGAAGTGTGAAGTCATATTATGGAGGTGTGTGAAATCATAGAATGGAGTTTTGTGAAGTCACAGAATGGAGCTGTGTGAATTCAGAATGGAGATGTGTGAAGTCACAGAATGGAGGTATGTGAAGTCAGAATGGAGGTGTGTGAAGTCATAAAATGGAGGTGTGTGAAGTCAGAATGGAGGTGTGTGAACTCATAGAATGGAGGTGTGTTAAGTCACAATGGAGGTTGTGAAGTCATAGAATGGAGGTGTGTGAAGTCACAAAATGGAGGTGTGTTAAGTCACAATAGAGGTTGTGAAGTCATAGAATGGAGGTGTGTGAAGTCACAAAATGGAGGTCTGAGAAGTCATAGAATGGAACTGTGTGAAGTCAGATTGGAGGTGTGTGAAGTCACAGAATGGAGGTGGGTGAACTCAGAATGGAGGTGTGTGAAGTCACAGAATGGAGGTGTGTGAAGTCATAGAATGGAGGTGTGTGAAGTTTATAGAATGGAGGTGTCTGAAGTCATAATGTAGGTGTGTGAAGTCACAGAACTGAGGTGTTTGAAGTCATATATTGGAGGTGTGTGAAGTCAAAATGGATGTGTGAAGTCATAGAATGGAAGTGTGTGAAGTCACAGAATGGAGGTGTGTGAAGTCACAGAATGGAGGTGTGTAAAGTCACAGAATGGAGGTGTGTAAACTCAGAATGGAGGTGTGTGAAGTCACAGAATGGAGGTGTGTGAAGTCATAGAATGGAAGTGTGTGAAATCATAGAATGGAGGTATGTGAAGTCAGAATGGATGTGTGTGAAGTCACCGAATGCAGTTGTGTGAACTCAGAATGGAGGTGTGTGAAGTCACAGAATGGAGGTTTATGAAGTCATAGAATAGAGGTGTGTGAAGTCATAGAATGGATGTTTCTGAAGTAAGAATGAAGGTGTGTGAAGTCATAGAATGGCGGTGTGTGAACTCATAGAATGGAGGAGTGTGAAGTGACAGAATGGAGGTGTGTGAAGTCAGAACGGAGGTGTGTAGTCATAGATTGGAGGTGGAGAAATCATAGAAAGGAGGTGTGGGAAGTCATAGAATGGAGGAGTGTGAAGTCATAGAGTGCAGGTGACTGAAGTCACAGATTCCAGGTCTGTGAAGTCATAGAATGGAGGTGGGTGATGTCAGAATGGAGGTGTGCGAAGTCATAAAATAGAGGTGTGTGAAGTCAATATGGAGGTGTGTGAAGTCATAGATGGAGATGTGTGAAGTCATATTATGGAGGTGTGTGAAATCATAGAATGGAGTTTTGTGAAGTCACAGAATGGAGCTGTGTGAATTCAGAATGGAGATGTGTGAAGTCTTAGAATGGAGGTGTGTGAAGTCAGAATGGAGGTGTGTGAAGTCATAAAATGGAGGTGTGTGAAGTCAGAATGGAGGTGTGTGAATTCATAGAATGGAGGTGTGTTAAGTCAAAATGGAAGTTGTGAAGTCATAGAATGAAGGTGTGTGAAGTCACAAAATGGAGGTGTGTGAAGATATAGAATGAACTGTGTGAAGTCAGATTGGAGGTGTGTGAAGTCACAGAATGGAGGTGTGTGAAGTCAGAACGGAGGTGTGTAGTCATAGATTGGAGGTGGAGAAATCATAGAAAGGAGGTGTGGGAAGTCATAGAATTGAGGAGTGTGAAGTCATAGAGTGCAGGTGACTGAAGTCACAGATTCCAGGTCTGTGAAGTCATAGAATGGAGGTGGGTGATGTCAGAATGGAGGTGTGCGAAGTCATAAAATAGAGGTGTGTGAAGTCAATATGGAGGTGTGTGAAGTCATAGATGGAGATGTGTGAAGTCATATTATGGAGGTGTGTGAAATCATAGAATGGAGTTTTGTGAAGTCACAGAATGGAGCTGTGTGAATTCAGAATGGAGATGTGTGAAGTCTTAGAATGGAGGTGTGTGAAGTCAGAATGGAGGTGTGTGAAGTCATAAAATGGAGGTGTGTGAAGTCAGAATGGAGGTGTGTGAATTCATAGAATGGAGGTGTGTTAAGTCAAAATGGAAGTTGTGAAGTCATAGAATGAAGGTGTGTGAAGTCACAAAATGGAGGTGTGTGAAGACATAGAATGAACTGTGTGAAGTCAGATTGGAGGTGTGTGAAGTCACAGAATGGAGGTGTGTGAACTCAGAATTGAGGTGTGTGAAGTCACAGAATGGAGGTGTGTGAAGTCATAGAATGGAGGTGTGTGAAGTCATAGAATGGAGGTGTCTGAATTCATAATGTAGGTGTGTGAAGTCACAGAATTGAGGTGTTTGAAGTCATATATTGGAGGTGTGTGAAGTCAAAATGGATGTGTGAAGTCATAGAATGGAGGTGTGTGAAGTCATAGAATGGAAGTGTGTGAAGTCACAGAATGGAGATGTGTGAAGTCACAGAATGGAGGTGTGTGAAGTCACAGAATGGAGGTGTGTGAACTCAGAATGGAGGTGTGTGAAGTCACAGAATGGAGGTGTGTGAAGTCATAGAATGGAAGTGTGTGAAATCATAGAATGGAGTTAAGTGAAGTCAGAAAGGAGGTGTGTGATGTCACCGAATGGAGTTGTGTGAACTTAGAATGGAGGTGTGTGAAGTCACAGAATGGAGGTTTATGAAGTCATAGATTGGAGGTGTGTGAAGTCATAGAATGGATGTTTCTGAAGTAAGAATGAAGGTGTGTGAAGTCATAGAATGGAGGTGTGCGAACTCATAGAATGGAGGAGTGTGAAGTCACAGATTGGAGGTGTGTGAAGTCAGAACGGAGGTGTGTAGTCATAGATTGGAGGTGGAGAAATCATAGAAAGGAGGTGTGGGAAGTCATAGAATGGAGGAGTGTGAAGTCATAGAGTGCAGGTGACTGAAGTCACAGATTCCAGGTCTGTGAAGTCATAGAATGGAGGTGGGTGATGTCAGAATGGAGGTGTGCGAAATCATAAAATAGAGGTGTGTGAAGTCAATATGGAGGTGTGTGAAGTCATAGATGGAGATGTGTGAAGTCATATTATAGAGGTGTTTGAAATCATAGAATGGAGTTTTGTGAAGTCACAGAATGGAGCTGTGTGAATTCAGAATGTAGGTGTGTGAAGTCATAGAATGGAGGTGTGTGAAGTCAAAATGGAGGTGTGTGTACTCATAAAATGGAGGTGAGTGAACTCATAGAATGGAGGTGAGTGAAGTCATGGAATGGAGGTGTGTGAAGTCAAAGAATGGAGGTGTGTGAAGTCAAACAATAAAGGTGTGTGAAGTCACGGAATGGAGGTGTGTGAAATCACAGAATGGAGGTTTGTGAAGTCAAAAAGGTGGTGTGTAGAGTCACAAATGGAGGTGTGTGAAATCATAGCATGGAGGTGTGTGAACTCATAGAATGGAGGTGTGTTAAGTCACAATGGAGGTTGTGAAGTCATAGAATGGAGGTGTGTGAAGTCACAAAATGGAGGTGCGTGAAGTCATAGAATGGAGCTGTGTGAAGTCAGGTTGTAGGTGTGTGAAGTCAAGAATGGAGGTGTGGGAACTCAGAATGGAGGTGTGTGAAGTCACAGAATCGAGGTGTGTGAAGTCATAGAATGGATGTGTGTGAAGTCATAGAATGGAGGTGTGTGAAGTCATAATGTAGGTGTGTGAATTCACAGAATTGAGGTGTGTGAATTCACAGAATGGAGGTGGGTGAAGTCATAGAATGGAGGTATGTGAAGTCATAGAATGGAGGTGTGTGAATTCATAGAATGGATGTTTGTGAAGTAAGAATGAAGGTGTTAAGTCATAGAATGGAGGTGTGTGAAGTCACAGAATGGAGGTGTGTGATGTCATAGAATGGAGGTGTGTGAAGTCATAGAATTGAGGTGTGTGAACTCATAGAATGGAGATGTGTGAAGTCACAGAATGGAGGTGTGTGAAGTCATAGAAAGTAGGTGTGTGAAGTCACAATGCAGGTGTGTGAACTCATAGAATGGAGATGTGTGAAGTCACAGAATGGAGGTGTGTGAAGTCATAGAATGGAGGTGTGTGAAGTCATAGAATTGAGGTTTGTGAACTCATAGAATGGAGATGTGTGAAGTCACAGAATGGAGGTGTGTGAAGTCATAGAATTGAGGTGTGTGAAGTCATAGAATTGAGGTGTGTGAAGTCATAGAATGGAGGTGTGTGAAGTCATAGAATGGAGGTGTGTGACGTCACAATATAAATGTGTGAAGTCATAGAATGGAGGTGTGTGAAGTCACAGAATGGCGGTGTATGAAGTCAAAATGGAGGTGTGTGAACTCATAAAATGGAGGTGTGTGAACTCATAGAATGGAGGTGTGTGAAGTCATGGAATGGAGGTGTGTGAAGTCAAAGAATGGAGGTGTGTGAAGTCAAACAATAAAGGTGTGTGAAGTCACGGAATGGAGGTGTGTGAAATCACAGAATGGAGGTTTGTGAAGTCAAAAATGTGGTGTGTAGAGTCACAAATGGAGGTGTGTGAAATCATAGCATGGAGGTGTGTGAACTCATAGAGTGGAGGTGTGTTAAGTCACAATGGAGATTGTGAAGTCATAGAATGGAGGTGTGTGAAGTCACAAAATGGAGGTGCGTGAAGTCATAGAATGGAGCTGTGTGAAGTCAGATTGGAGGTGTGTGAAGTCACAGAATGGAGGTGTGTGAACTCAGAATGGAGGTGTGTGAAATCACAGAATGGTGGTGTGTGAAGTCATAGAATGGATGTGTGTGAAGTCATAGAATGGAGGTGTGTGAAGTCATAATGTAGGTGTGTGAATTCATAGAATTGAGGTGTGTGAATTCACAGAATGGAGGTGGGTGAAGTCATAGAATGGAGGTGTGGGAAGTCATAGAATGGAAGTGTGTGAATTCATAGAATGGATGTTTGTGAAGTAAGAATGAAGGTGTTAAGTCATAGAATGGAGGTGTGTGACGTCACAGAATGGAGGTGTGTGAAGTCATAGAATGGAGTTGTGTGAAGTCAGAATGGAGGTGTGTGAAGTCATAGAATGGAGGTGTGTGAACTAACAATGGCGGTGTGTGAAGTCAAAGATTGGAGGTGTGTGAAGTCAAGGAATGGAAGTGTGTGAAGTCATAGAATGGAGGTTTGTGAAGTCACAGAATTGATGTCTGTGAAGTCAGAATGGAGGTGTGTGAACTCACAATGGAGGTGTGTGAAGTCATAGAATGGAGGTGTGTGAAGTCACAGAATTGATGTTTGTGAAGTCAGAATGGAGGTGTGTGAACTCACAATGGAGGTGTGTGAAGTCAAAGAATGGAGGTGTGTGAAGTCACAGAATTGATGTTTGTGAAGTCAGAATGGAGGTGTGTGAAGTCAGAATGGAGGTGTGTGAAGTCATAGAAAGTAGGTGTGTGAACTCATAGAATGGAGATGTGTGAAGTCACAGAATGGAGGTGTGTGAAGTGATAGAATGGAGGTGTGTGAAGTCATAGAATTGAGGTGTGTGAACTCATAGAATTGAGGTGTGTGAACTCATAGAATGGAGATGTGTGAAGTCACAGAATGGAGGTGTGTGAAGTCATAGAATTGAGGTGTGTGAAGTCATAGAATTGAGGTGTGTGAAGTCATAGAATGGAGGTGTGTGATGTCATAGAATGGAGGTGTGTGACGTCACAATGTAAATGTGTGAAGTCATAGAATGGAGGTGTGTGAAGTCACAGAATGGCGGTGTGTGAAGTCAAAATGGAGGTGTGTGACGTCCTAAAATGGGGGTGTGTGAAGTCATAGAATAGAGGTGTGTGAAATCATAGAATGGAGGTTTGTGAAGTCATGCAATGGAGGTGTGTGAAGTCAGAATGTAGGTGTGAAGTCATAGAATGGAGGTGGGTGAAGTCATAGACATTATGTGTGGGAAGTCATAGAATGGAGAAGTGTGAAGTCATAGAGTGGAGGTTGTGAAGTCATAGAATGGAGGTGTGTGAAGTCAGAATGTAGGTTTGCGAAGTCATAGAACAGAGGTGTGTGAAGTCAGAATGGAGGTGTGTGAAGTCATAGAATGGAGGTGTGTGAACTCACAGAATTGAGGTGTGTGACGTCACAATGGAAGTGTGTGAAGTCATATAATGGAGGTTTGTGAAGTTACAGAATGGAGGTGTGTGAAGTCACAGAATGGAGGTTTGTGAAGTCATAGAATGGAGGTATGTGAAGTCAAATTGGAGGAGTGTGAAGTCGGAGAATGGAGGTGTGGGAAGTCACAGAATTGAGGTGGGTGAAGTCACAGAATGGAGGTGTGTGAAGTCATAGAATGGAGCTGTGTGAAGTCACAGAATTGAGGTATTTGAAGTCATATATTGGAGGTGTGTGAAGTCAAAATGGATGTGTGAAGTCATAGAATGGAGGTGTGTGAAGTCATAGAATGGAGGTGTGTGAAGTCACAGAATGGACGGGTATGAAGTCATAGAATGGAGGTGTGTGAATCACAGAATTGAGGTGTTTGAAGTCATATATTGGAGGTGTGTGCAGTCAAAATGGATGTGTGAAGTCATAGAATGGAGGTGTGTGGTCATAGAATGGAGGTGTGTGATGTCCCAGAATGGAGGTGTGTGAAGTCATAAAATGGAAGTGTGTGAAGTCATAGAATGGAGGTGTGTGAAGTCACAGATTGGAGGTGTGTGAAGTCACAGAATGGAGGTGTGTGAAGTCACAATGATGGTGTGTGAAGTCATAGAATGGATGTTTCTGAAGTCAGAACAGAGGTGTGTAGTCATAGATTGGAAGTGGTGAAGTCATAGAAAGGAGGTGTGGGAAGTCATAGAATGGAGGAGTGTGAAGTCAGAGAGTGCAGGTGACTGAAGTCACAGATTCCAGGTCTGTGAAGTCATAGAATGGAGGTAGGTGATGTCAGAATGGAGGTGTGCGAAGTCATAAAATAGAGGTGTTTGAATTCAGAATGGAGGTGTGTGAAGTCATAGAATGAGTTGTGTGAAGTCATAATATGGTGGTGTGTGAAATCTTAGAATGGAGTTTTGTGAAGTCACAGAATGGAGCTGTGTGAATTCAGAATGGAGGTGTGTGAAGTCATAGAATGGAGGTGTGTGAAGTCAGAATGGAGGTGTTTGAACTCATAGAATGGAGGTGTGTGACGTCAAAGAATGGAGGTGTGTGAAGTCATAGAAAGGAGCTGTGTGAAGTCAGAATGGAGGTATGTGAAGTCACAGAATGGAGGTGTGTGAACACAGAATGGAGGGGTGTGAAGTCAAAGAATGGAGGTGTGTGAAGTCATAGAATGGAGGTGTGTGAAGTCATAGAATGTATGTTTGTGAAGGAAGAATGAAGGTGTGTGAAGTCATAGAATGGAGGTGTGTGAAGTCACAGAATCGAGGTGTGTGAAGTCATAGAATGGAGGTGTGTGAAGTCATAGAATGGAGGTGTGTGAAGTCATATAATGTAGGTGTTTGAAGTCACAGAATGGAGGTGTGTGAAGTCAGAATTGGGGTGTGAAGTCATAGAATGGAGGTGGGTGAAGTCATAGAAAGGAAGTGTGTGAAGTCATAGAATGGATGAGTGTGAAGTGATAGAGTGGAGGTGAGTGAAGTCACAGATTCGAGGTCTGTGAAGTCATAGAATGGAGGTGTGTGAAGTCAGAATGGAGGTGTGTGAAGTCATAGAATAGAGGTGTCTGAACTCATAGAATTGAGGTGTGTGACGTCACAATGGAAGTGTGTGAACTCATAGAATGGAGGTGTGTGAAGTCACAGAATGGAGGTGTGTGAAGTCAAAATGGAGGTGTGTGACGTCCTAAAATGGAGGTGTGTGAAGTCATAGAATGGAGGTGTGTGAAATATAGAATGGTGGTTTGTGAAGGCACAGAATGGAGGTGTGTGAACTCAGAATGGAGGTGTGTGAAGTCACAGAATGGAAGTGTGTGAAGTCATAGAATGGAGGTGTGTGATGTCATACAATGAAGGGGTGTGAAGTCATAGAATGGAGGTGTGTGAAGTCACAGAAGGTAGGTGTGTGAAGTCACATAATGGAGTTGTGTGAAGTCAAAATGGAGGTGTATGACGTCATAAAATGGAGGTGTGTGAAGTCATAGAATGGAGGTGTGTGAAATCATAGAATGGAGTTTTGTGAAGTCACAGAATGGAGGTGTGTGAAGTCACAGAATGGAGGTGTGGGAACTCAGAATGGAGGTGTGTGAAGTCACAGAATGGAGGTGTGTGAAGTCATAGCATGGAGGTATGTGAAATCATAGAATGGAAGTGTGTGAAGTCATAGAATGGATGTGTTTTATGTCATACAATGAAGGTGTGTTAAGTAATAGAATGGAGGTGTGTGAAGTCACAGAAGGGAGTTGTGTGAAGTCAAATAATGGAGATGTGTGAAGTCAAAATGAAGGTGTGTGACAACATAAAATGGAGGTGTGTGAAGTCATAGAATGGAGGTGTATGAAATCATAGAATGAAGGTTTGTGAATCACAGAATGGAGGTGTGTGAAGTCACAGAACGGAGATTTGTGAAGTCACAGAACGGAGGTGCGTGAAGTCATAGAATGGATGTTTCTGAAGTAAGAATGAAGGTGTGTGAAGTCATAGAATGGAGGTGTGTGACGACAAAATGGAGGTGTGTGAACTCATATAAGGGAGGTGTGTGAAGTCATAGAATGGAGGTGTGGGAAGTCATGGAATGGAGGTGTGTGAAGTCAAAGAATGGAGGTGTGGGAAGTCATGGAATGGAGGTGTGTGAAGTCAAAGAATGGAGGTGTGTGAAGTCAAAGAATGGAGGTGTGTGAAGTCAAAAAGTGGTGTGTAGAGTTACAAATGCAGGTGTGTGAAATCATAGAATGGAGGTGTGTGAAGTCAAAGAATGGAGGTGTGTGAAGTCATCGAATGGAGGTGTGGGAAGTCATGGAATGGAGGGTGTGAAGTGATTGAATGGAGATGTGTGAAGTCAAACAATAAAGGTGTGTGAAGCCACAGAATGGAGGTGTGTGAAATCACAGAATGGAGGTTTGTGAAGTCAAAAAGGTCGAGTGTAGAGTCACAAATGGAGGTGTGTGAACTCATAGAATGGAGGTGTGTGAAGTCAAAGAATGGAGGTGTGTGAAGTTATCGAATGGAGGTGTGGGAAGTCATGGAATAGAGGTGTGTGAAGTCACAGAATGGAGGTGTGTGAAGTCAGAATGGAGATGTGTGAAGTCATAGAATGAAGGTGTGTGAAGTCAGAATGATGGTGTGTGAAATCATAGAATGGAGGTGTGTGAAGTCAGAATGGATGTGTGTGAACTCAAAGAATGGAGGTGTGTGAAGTCACAATGGAGGTGTGTGAAGTCATAGAATGGAGGTGTGTGAAGTCACAGAATGGAGGTGTGTGAAGTCAAAGAATGGAGCGGTGTGAAGTCAGATTGGAGGTGTGTGAAGTCATAGAATGGAGGTGTGTGAAGTCATAGAATGGAGGTGTGTGAAGTCATAATGTAGGTGTGTGAAGTCACAGAATTGAGGTGTGTGAAGTCACAGAATGGAAGTGGGTGAAGTCGTCGAATGGAGGTGTGTGAAGTCATAGATTGGAGGTGTGTGAAGTCATAGAATGGATGTTTGTGAAGTAAGAATGAAGGTGTGTTAAGTCATAGAATGGAGTTGTGTGAAGTCACAGAATGGAGGTGTGTGAAGTCATAGAATGGAGCTGTGTGAAGTCAGAATGGAGGTGTGTGAAGTCATAGAATGGAGGTGTGTGAACTAACAATGGAGGTGTGTGAAGTCAAAGAATGGAGGTGTGTGAAGTTATCGAATGGAGGTGTGGGAAGTCATGGAATAGAGGTGTGTGAAGTCACAGAATGGAGGTGTGTGAAGTCAGAATGGAGATGTGTGAAGTCATAGAATGAAGGTGTGTGAAGTCAGAATGATGGTGTGTGAAATCATAGAATGGAGGTGTGTGAAGTCAGAATGGATGTGTGTGAACTCATAGAATGGAGGTGTGTGAAGTCACAATGGAGGTGTGTGAAGTCATAGAATGGAGGTGTGTGAAGTCACAGAATGGAGGTGTGTGAAGTCAAAGAATGGAGCGGTGTGAAGTCAGATTGGAGGTGTGTGAAGTCAAAGAATGGAGCGGTGTGAAGTCAGATTGGAGGTGTGTGAAGTCACAGAATGGAGGTGTGTGATGTCATAGAATGGAGGTGTGAGAAGTCATAGAATTGAGGTGTGTGAACTCATAGAATGGAGATGTGTGAAGTCACAGAATGGAGGTGTGTGAAGTCATAGAAAGTAGGTGTGTGAAGTCACAATGCAGGTGTGTGAACTCATAGAATGGAGATGTGTGAAGTCACAGAATGGAGGTGTGTGAAGTCATAGAATGGAGGTGTGTGAAGTCATAGAATTGAGGTTTGTGAACTCATAGAATGGAGATGTGTGAAGTCACAGAATGGAGGTGTGTGAAGTCATAGAATTGAGGTGTGTGAAGTCATAGAATTGAGGTGTGTGAAGTCATAGAATGGAGGTGTGTGAAGTCATAGAATGGAGGTGTGTGACGTCACAATATAAATGTGTGAAGTCATAGAATGGAGGTGTGTGAAGTCACAGAATGGCGGTGTGTGAAGTCAAAATGGAGGTGTGTGAACTCATAAAATGGAGGTGTGTGAACTCATAGAATGGAGGTGTGTGAAGTCATGGAATGGAGGTGTGTGAAGTCAAAGAATGGAGGTGTGTGAAGGCAAACAATAAAGGTGTGTGAAGTCACGGAATGGAGGTGTGTGAAATCACAGAATGGAGGTTTGTGAAGTCAAAAATGTGGTGTGTAGAGTCACAAATGGAGGTGTGTGAAATCATAGCATGGAGGTGTGTGAACTCATAGAGTGGAGGTGTGTTAAGTCACAATGGAGATTGTGAAGTCATAGAATGGAGGTGTGTGAAGTCACAAAATGGAGGTGCGTGAAGTCATAGAATGGAGCTGTGTGAAGTCAGATTGGAGGTGTGTGAAGTCACAGAATGGAGGTGTGTGAACTCAGAATGGAGGTGTGTGAAATCACAGAATGGTGGTGTGTGAAGTCATAGAATGGATGTGTGTGAAGTCATAGAATGGAGGTGTGTGAAGTCATAATGTAGGTGTGTGAATTCATAGAATTGAGGTGTGTGAATTCACAGAATGGAGGTGGGTGAAGTCATAGAATGGAGGTGTGGGAAGTCATAGAATGGAAGTGTGTGAATTCATAGAATGGATGTTTGTGAAGTAAGAATGAAGGTGTTAAGTCATAGAATGGAGGTGTGTGACGTCACAGAATGGAGGTGTGTGAAGTCATGGAATGGAGGTGTGTGAAGTCAAAGAATGGAGGTGTGTGAAGTCAAACAATAAAGGTGTGTGAAGTCACGGAATGGAGGTGTGTGAAATCACAGAATGGAGGTTTGTGAAGTCAAAAATGTGGTGTGTAGAGTCACAAATGGAGGTGTGTGAAATCATAGCATGGAGGTGTGTGAACTCATAGAGTGGAGGTGTGTTAAGTCACAATGGAGATTGTGAAGTCATAGAATGGAGGTGTGTGAAGTCACAAAATGGAGGTGCGTGAAGTCATAGAATGGAGCTGTGTGAAGTCAGATTGGAGGTGTGTGAAGTCACAGAATGGAGGTGTGTGAACTCAGAATGGAGGTGTGTGAAATCACAGAATGGTGGTGTGTGAAGTCATAGAATGGATGTGTGTGAAGTCATAGAATGGAGGTGTGTGAAGTCATAATGTAGGTGTGTGAATTCATAGAATTGAGGTGTGTGAATTCACAGAATGGAGGTGGGTGAAGTCATAGAATGGAGGTGTGGGAAGTCATAGAATGGAAGTGTGTGAATTCATAGAATGGATGTTTGTGAAGTAAGAATGAAGGTGTTAAGTCATAGAATGGAGGTGTGTGACGTCACAGAATGGAGGTGTGTGAAGTCATAGAATGGAGTTGTGTGAAGTCAGAATGGAGGTGTGTGAAGTCATAGAATGGAGGTGTGTGAACTAACAATGGAGGTGTGTGAAGTCAAAGAATGGAGTTGTGTGAAGTCAAGGAATGGAAGTGTGTGAAGTCATAGAATGGAGGTTTGTGAAGTCACAGAATTGATGTTTGTGAAGTCAGAATGGAGGTGTGTGAACTCACAATGGAGGTGTGTGAAGTCATAGAATGGAGGTGTGTGAAGTCACAGAATTGATGTTTGTGAAGTCAGAATGGAGGTGTGTGAACTCACAATGGAGGTGTGTGAACTCACAATGGAGGTGTGTGAAGTCAAAGAATGGAGGTGTGTGAAGTCACAGAATTGATGTTTGTGAAGTCAGAATGGAGGTGTGTGAAGTCAGAATGGAGGTGTGTGAAGTCATAGAAAGTAGGTGTGTGAAGTCACAATGCAGGTGTGTGAACTCATAGAATGGAGATGTGTGAAGTCACAGAATGGAGGTGTGTGAAGTCATAGAATGGAGGTGTGTGAAGTCATAGTATTGAGGTGTGTGAACTCATAGAATTGAGGTGTGTGAACTCATAGAATGGAGATGTGTGAAGTCACAGAATGGAGGTGTGTGAAGTCATAGAATTGAGGTGTGTGAAGTCATAGAATTGAGGTGTGTGAAGTCATAGAATGGAGGTGTGTGATGTCATAGAATGGAGGTGTGTGACGTCACAATGTAAATGTGTGAAGTCATAGAATGGAGGTGTGTGAAGTCACAGAATGACGGTGTGTGAAGTCAAAATGGAGGTGTGTGACGTCCTAAAATGGGGGTGTGTGAAGTCATAGAATAGAGGTGTGTGAAATCATAGAATGGAGGTTTGTGAAGTCATGCAATGGAGGTGTGTGAAGTCAGAATGTAGGTGTGAAGTCATAGAATGGAGGTGGGTGAAGTCATAGACATTAGGTGTGGGAAGTCATAGAATGGAGAAGTGTGAAGTCATAGAGTGGAAGTTGTGAAGTCATAGAATGGAGGTGTGTGAAGTCAGAATGTAGGTTTGCGAAGTCATAGAACAGAGGTGTGTGAAGTCAGAATGGAGGTGTGTGAAGTCATAGAATGGAGGTGTGTGAACTCACAGAATTTAGGTGTGTGACGTCACAATGGAAGTGTGTGAAGTCATATAATGGAGGTTTGTGAAGTTACAGAATGGATTTGTGTGAAGTCACAGAATGGAGGTTTGTGAAGTCATAGAATGGAGGTATGTGAAGTCAAATTGGAGGAGTGTGAAGTCGGAGAATGGAGGTGTGTGAAGTCACAGAATTGAGGTGGGTGAAGTCACAGAATGGAGGTGTGTGAAGTCATAGAATGGAGGTGTGTGAAGTCACAGAATTGAGGTATTTGAAGTCATATATTGGAGGTGTGTGAAGTCAAAATGGATGTGTGAAGTCATAGAATGGAGGTGTGTGAAGTCACAATGATGGTGTGTGAAGTCATAGAATGGATGTTTCTGAAGTCAGAACAGAGGTGTGTAGTCATAGATTGGAAGTGGTGAAGTCATAGAAAGGAGGTGTGGGAAGTCATAGAATGGAGGAGTGTGAAGTCAGAGAGTGCAGGTGACTGAAGTCACAGATTCCAGGTCTGTGAAGTCATAGAATGGAGGTAGGTGATGTCAGAATGGAGGTGTGCGAAGTCATAAAATAGAGGTGTTTGAATTCAGAATGGAGGTGTGTGAAGTCATAGAATGAGTTGTGTGAAGTCATAATATGGTGGTGTGTGAAATCATAGAATGGAGTTTTGTGAAGTCACAGAATGGAGCTGTGTGAATTCAGAATGGAGGTGTGTGAAGTCATAGAATGGAGGTGTGTGAAGTCAGAATGGAGGTGTTTGAACTCATAGAATGGAGGTGTGTGACGTCAAAGAATGGAGGTGTGTGAAGTCATAGAAAGGAGCTGTGTGAAGTCAGAATGGAGGTATGTGAAGTCACAGAATGGAGGTGTGTGAACACAGAATGGAGGGGTGTGAAGTCAAAGAATGGAGGTGTGTGAAGTCATAGAATGGAGGTGTGTGAAGTCATAGAATGTATGTTTGTGAAGGAAGAATGAAGGTGTGTGAAGTCATAGAATGGAGGTGTGTGAAGTCACAGAATCGAGGTGTGTGAAGTCATAGAATGGAGGTGTGTGAAGTCATAGAATGGAGGTGTGTGAAGTCATATAATGTAGGTGTTTGAAGTCACAGAATGGAGGTGTGTGAAGTCAGAATTGGGGTGTGAAGTCATAGAATGGAGGTGGGTGAAGTCATAGAAAGGAAGTGTGGGAAGTCATAGAATGGATGAGTGTGAAGTGATAGAGTGGAGGTGAGTGAAGTCACAGATTCGAGGTCTGTGAAGTCATAGAATGGAGGTGTGTGAAGTCAGAATGGAGGTGTGTGAAGTCATAGAATAGAGGTGTCTGAACTCATAGAATTGAGGTGTGTGACGTCACAATGGAAGTGTGTGAACTCATAGAATGGAGGTGTGTGAAGTCACAGAATGGAGGTGTGTGAAGTCAAAATGGAGGTGTGTGACGTCCTAAAATGGAGGTGTGTGAAGTCATAGAATGGAGGTGTGTGAAATATAGAATGGTGGTTTGTGAAGGCACAGAATGGAGGTGTGTGAACTCAGAATGGAGGTGTGTGAAGTCACAGAATGGAAGTGTGTGAAGTCATAGAATGGAGGTGTGTGATGTCATACAATGAAGGGGTGTGAAGTCATAGAATGGAGGTGTGTGAAGTCACAGAAGGTAGGTGTGTGAAGTCACATAATGGAGTTGTGTGAAGTCAAAATGGAGGTGTATGACGTCATAAAATGGAGGTGTGTGAAGTCATAGAATGGAGGTGTGTGAAATCATAGAATGGAGTTTTGTGAAGTCACAGAATGGAGGTGTGTGAAGTCACAGAATGGAGGTGTGGGAACTCAGAATGGAGGTGTGTGAAGTCACAGAATGGAGGTGTGTGAAGTCATAGCATGGAGGTATGTGAAATCATAGAATGGAAGTGTGTGAAGTCATAGAATGGATGTGTTTTATGTCATACAATGAAGGTGTGTTAAGTAATAGAATGGAGGTGTGTGAAGTCACAGAAGGGAGTTGTGTGAAGTCAAATAATGGAGATGTGTGAAGTCAAAATGAAGGTGTGTGACAACATAAAATGGAGGTGTGTGAAGTCATAGAATGGAGGTGTATGAAATCATAGAATGAAGGTTTGTGAATCACAGAATGGAGGTGTGTGAAGTCACAGAACGGAGATTTGTGAAGTCACAGAACGGAGGTGCGTGAAGTCATAGAATGGATGTTTCTGAAGTAAGAATGAAGGTGTGTGAAGTCATAGAATGGAGGTGTGTGACGACAAAATGGAGGTGTGTGAACTCATATAAGGGAGGTGTGTGAAGTCATAGAATGGAGGTGTGGGAAGTCATGGAATGGAGGTGTGTGAAGTCAAAGAATGGAGGTGTGTGAAGTCAAACAATAAAGGTGTGTGAAGTCACAGAATGGAGGTGTGTGAAATCACAGAATGGAGGTTTGTGAAGTCAAAAAGTGGTGTGTAGAGTTACAAATGCAGGTGTGTGAAATCATAGAATGGAGGTGTGTGAAGTCAAAGAATGGAGGTGTGTGAAGTCATCGAATGGAGGTGTGGGAAGTCATGGAATGGAGGGTGTGAAGTGATTGAATGGAGATGTGTGAAGTCAAACAATAAAGGTGTGTGAAGCCACAGAATGGAGGTGTGTGAAATCACAGAATGGAGGTTTGTGAAGTCAAAAAGGTCGAGTGTAGAGTCACAAATGGAGGTGTGTGAACTCATAGAATGGAGGTGTGTGAAGTCAAAGAATGGAGGTGTGTGAAGTTATCGAATGGAGGTGTGGGAAGTCATGGAATAGAGGTGTGTGAAGTCACAGAATGGAGGTGTGTGAAGTCAGAATGGAGATGTGTGAAGTCATAGAATGAAGGTGTGTGAAGTCAGAATGATGGTGTGTGAAATCATAGAATGGAGGTGTGTGAAGTCAGAATGGATGTGTGTGAACTCAAAGAATGGAGGTGTGTGAAGTCACAATGGAGGTGTGTGAAGTCATAGAATGGAGGTGTGTGAAGTCACAGAATGGAGGTGTGTGAAGTCAAAGAATGGAGCGGTGTGAAGTCAGATTGGAGGTGTGTGAAGTCATAGAATGGAGGTGTGTGAAGTCATAGAATGGAGGTGTGTGAAGTCATAATGTAGGTGTGTGAAGTCACAGAATTGAGGTGTGTGAAGTCACAGAATGGAAGTGGGTGAAGTCGTCGAATGGAGGTGTGTGAAGTCATAGATTGGAGGTGTGTGAAGTCATAGAATGGATGTTTGTGAAGTAAGAATGAAGGTGTGTTAAGTCATAGAATGGAGTTGTGTGAAGTCACAGAATGGAGGTGTGTGAAGTCATAGAATGGAGCTGTGTGAAGTCAGAATGGAGGTGTGTGAAGTCATTGAATGGAGGTGTGTGAACTAACAATGGAGGTGTGTGAAGTCAAAGAATGGAGGTGTGTGAAGTTATCGAATGGAGGTGTGGGAAGTCATGGAATAGAGGTGTGTGAAGTCACAGAATGGAGGTGTGTGAAGTCAGAATGGAGATGTGTGAAGTCATAGAATGAAGGTGTGTGAAGTCAGAATGATGGTGTGTGAAATCATAGAATGGAGGTGTGTGAAGTCAGAATGGATGTGTGTGAACTCATAGAATGGAGGTGTGTGAAGTCACAATGGAGGTGTGTGAAGTCATAGAATGGAGGTGTGTGAAGTCACAGAATGGAGGTGTGTGAAGTCAAAGAATGGAGCGGTGTGAAGTCAGATTGGAGGTGTGTGAAGTCAAAGAATGGAGCGGTGTGAAGTCAGATTGGAGGTGTGTGAAGTCACAGAATGGAGGTGTGTGATGTCATAGAATGGAGGTGTGTGAAGTCATAGAATTGAGGTGTGTGAACTCATAGAATGGAGATGTGTGAAGTCACAGAATGGAGGTGTGTGAAGTCATAGAAAGTAGGTGTGTGAAGTCACAATGCAGGTGTGTGAACTCATAGAATGGAGATGTGTGAAGTCACAGAATGGAGGTGTGTGAAGTCATAGAATGGAGGTGTGTGAAGTCATAGAATTGAGGTTTGTGAACTCATAGAATGGAGATGTGTGAAGTCACAGAATGGAGGTGTGTGAAGTCATAGAATTGAGGTGTGTGAAGTCATAGAATTGAGGTGTGTGAAGTCATAGAATGGAGGTGTGTGAAGTCATAGAATGGAGGTGTGTGACGTCACAATATAAATGTGTGAAGTCATAGAATGGAGGTGTGTGAAGTCACAGAATGGCGGTGTGTGAAGTCAAAATGGAGGTGTGTGAACTCATAAAATGGAGGTGTGTGAACTCATAGAATGGAGGTGTGTGAAGTCATGGAATGGAGGTGTGTGAAGTCAAAGAATGGAGGTGTGTGAAGGCAAACAATAAAGGTGTGTGAAGTCACGGAATGGAGGTGTGTGAAATCACAGAATGGAGGTTTGTGAAGTCAAAAATGTGGTGTGTAGAGTCACAAATGGAGGTGTGTGAAATCATAGCATGGAGGTGTGTGAACTCATAGAGTGGAGGTGTGTTAAGTCACAATGGAGATTGTGAAGTCATAGAATGGAGGTGTGTGAAGTCACAAAATGGAGGTGCGTGAAGTCATAGAATGGAGCTGTGTGAAGTCAGATTGGAGGTGTGTGAAGTCACAGAATGGAGGTGTGTGAACTCAGAATGGAGGTGTGTGAAATCACAGAATGGTGGTGTGTGAAGTCATAGAATGGATGTGTGTGAAGTCATAGAATGGAGGTGTGTGAAGTCATAATGTAGGTGTGTGAATTCATAGAATTGAGGTGTGTGAATTCACAGAATGGAGGTGGGTGAAGTCATAGAATGGAGGTGTGGGAAGTCATAGAATGGAAGTGTGTGAATTCATAGAATGGATGTTTGTGAAGTAAGAATGAAGGTGTTAAGTCATAGAATGGAGGTGTGTGACGTCACAGAATGGAGGTGTGTGAAGTCATGGAATGGAGGTGTGTGAAGTCAAAGAATGGAGGTGTGTGAAGTCAAACAATAAAGGTGTGTGAAGTCACGGAATGGAGGTGTGTGAAATCACAGAATGGAGGTTTGTGAAGTCAAAAATGTGGTGTGTAGAGTCACAAATGGAGGTGTGTGAAATCATAGCATGGAGGTGTGTGAACTCATAGAGTGGAGGTGTGTTAAGTCACAATGGAGATTGTGAAGTCATAGAATGGAGGTGTGTGAAGTCACAAAATGGAGGTGCGTGAAGTCATAGAATGGAGCTGTGTGAAGTCAGATTGGAGGTGTGTGAAGTCACAGAATGGAGGTGTGTGAACTCAGAATGGAGGTGTGTGAAATCACAGAATGGTGGTGTGTGAAGTCATAGAATGGATGTGTGTGAAGTCATAGAATGGAGGTGTGTGAAGTCATAATGTAGGTGTGTGAATTCATAGAATTGAGGTGTGTGAATTCACAGAATGGAGGTGGGTGAAGTCATAGAATGGAGGTGTGGGAAGTCATAGAATGGAAGTGTGTGAATTCATAGAATGGATGTTTGTGAAGTAAGAATGAAGGTGTTAAGTCATAGAATGGAGGTGTGTGACGTCACAGAATGGAGGTGTGTGAAGTCATAGAATGGAGTTGTGTGAAGTCAGAATGGAGGTGTGTGAAGTCATAGAATGGAGGTGTGTGAACTAACAATGGAGGTGTGTGAAGTCAAAGAATGGAGTTGTGTGAAGTCAAGGAATGGAAGTGTGTGAAGTCATAGAATGGAGGTTTGTGAAGTCACAGAATTGATGTTTGTGAAGTCAGAATGGAGGTGTGTGAACTCACAATGGAGGTGTGTGAAGTCATAGAATGGAGGTGTGTGAAGTCACAGAATTGATGTTTGTGAAGTCAGAATGGAGGTGTGTGAACTCACAATGGAGGTGTGTGAACTCACAATGGAGGTGTGTGAAGTCAAAGAATGGAGGTGTGTGAAGTCACAGAATTGATGTTTGTGAAGTCAGAATGGAGGTGTGTGAAGTCAGAATGGAGGTGTGTGAAGTCATAGAAAGTAGGTGTGTGAAGTCACAATGCAGGTGTGTGAACTCATAGAATGGAGATGTGTGAAGTCACAGAATGGAGGTGTGTGAAGTCATAGAATGGAGGTGTGTGAAGTCATAGAATTGAGGTGTGTGAACTCATAGAATTGAGGTGTGTGAACTCATAGAATGGAGATGTGTGAAGTCACAGAATGGAGGTGTGTGAAGTCATAGAATTGAGGTGTGTGAAGTCATAGAATTGAGGTGTGTGAAGTCATAGAATGGAGGTGTGTGATGTCATAGAATGGAGGTGTGTGACGTCACAATGTAAATGTGTGAAGTCATAGAATGGAGGTGTGTGAAGTCACAGAATGACGGTGTGTGAAGTCAAAATGGAGGTGTGTGACGTCCTAAAATGGGGGTGTGTGAAGTCATAGAATAGAGGTGTGTGAAATCATAGAATGGAGGTTTGTGAAGTCATGCAATGGAGGTGTGTGAAGTCAGAATGTAGGTGTGAAGTCATAGAATGGAGGTGGGTGAAGTCATAGACATTAGGTGTGGGAAGTCATAGAATGGAGAAGTGTGAAGTCATAGAGTGGAAGTTGTGAAGTCATAGAATGGAGGTGTGTGAAGTCAGAATGTAGGTTTGCGAAGTCATAGAACAGAGGTGTGTGAAGTCAGAATGGAGGTGTGTGAAGTCATAGAATGGAGGTGTGTGAACTCACAGAATTTAGGTGTGTGACGTCACAATGGAAGTGTGTGAAGTCATATAATGGAGGTTTGTGAAGTTACAGAATGGATTTGTGTGAAGTCACAGAATGGAGGTTTGTGAAGTCATAGAATGGAGGTATGTGAAGTCAAATTGGAGGAGTGTGAAGTCGGAGAATGGAGGTGTGTGAAGTCACAGAATTGAGGTGGGTGAAGTCACAGAATGGAGGTGTGTGAAGTCATAGAATGGAGGTGTGTGAAGTCACAGAATTGAGGTATTTGAAGTCATATATTGGAGGTGTGTGAAGTCAAAATGGATGTGTGAAGTCATAGAATGGAGGTGTGTGAAGTCATAGAATGGAGGTGTGTGAAGTCACAGAATGGACGGGTATGAAGTCAGAATGGAGATGTGTGAAGTCATAGAATGAAGGTGTGAAGTCAGAATGATGGTGTGTGAAATCATAGAATGGAGGTGTGTGAAGTCAGAATGGATGTGTGTGAACTCATAGAATGAAGGTATGTGAAGTCACAATGGAGGTGTGTGAAGTCATAGAATGGAGGTGTGTGAAGTCACAGAATGGAGGTGTGTGAAGTCAAAGAATGGAGCGGTGTGAAGTCAGATTGGAGGTGTGTGAAGTCAAAGAATGGAGCGGTGTGAAGTCAGATTGGAGGTGTGTGAAGTCAAAGAATGGAGCGGTGTGAAGTCAGATTGGAGGTGTGTGAAGTCACAGAATGGAAGTGTGTGAACTCAGAATGGAGGTGTGTGAAGTCAGAGAATGGAGGTGTGTGAAGTCATAGAATGGAGGTGTGTGAAGTCATAGAATGGAGGTGTGTGAAGTCATAATGTAGGTGTGTGAAGTCACAGAATTGAGGTGTGTGAAGTCACAGAATGGAGGTGGGTGAAGTCGTCGAATGGAGGTGTGTGAAGTCATAGATTGGAGGTGTGTGAAGTCATAGAATGGATGTTTGTGAAGTAAGAATGAAGGTGTGTTAAGTCATAGAATGGAGTTGTGTGAAGTCACAGAATGGAGGTGTGTGAAGTCATAGAATGGAGCTGTGTGAAGTCAGAATGGAGGTGTGTGAAGTCATAGAATGGAGGTGTGTGAACTAACAATGGAGGTGTGTGAAGTCAAAGAATGGAGGTGTGTGAAGTTATCGAATGGAGGTGTGGGAAGTCATGGAATAGAGGTGTGTGAAGTCACAGAATGGAGGTGTGTGAAGTCAGAATGGAGATGTGTGAAGTCATAGAATGAAGGTGTGTGAAGTCAGAATGATGGTGTGTGAAATCATAGAATGGAGGTGTGTGAAGTCAGAATGGATGTGTGTGAACTCATAGAATGAAGGTATGTGAAGTCACAATGGAGGTGTGTGAAATCATAGAATGGAGGTGTGTGAAGTCACAGAATGGAGGTGTGTGAAGTCAAAGAATGGAGCGGTGTGAAGTCAGATTGGAGGTGTGTGAAGTCAAAGAATGGAGCGGTGTGAAGTCAGATTGGAGGTGTGTGAAGTCACAGAATGGAAGTGTGTGAACTCAGAATGGAGGTGTGTGAAGTCAGAGAATGGAGGTGTGTGAAGTCATAGAATGGAGGTGTGTGAAGTCATAGAATGGAGGTGTGTGAAGTCATAATGTAGGTGTGTGAAGTCACAGAATTGAGGTGTGTGAAGTCACAGAATGGAGGTGGGTGAAGTCGTCGAATGGAGGTGTGTGAAGTCATAGATTGGAGGTGTGTGAAGTCATAGAATGGATGTTTGTGAAGTAAGAATGAAGGTGTGTTAAGTCATAGAATGGAGTTGTGTGAAGTCACAGAATGGAGGTGTGTGAAGTCATAGAATGGAGCTGTGTGAAGTCAGAATGGAGGTGTGTGAAGTCATAGAATGGAGGTGTGTGAACTAACAACGGAGGTGTGTGAAGTCAATGAATGGAGGTGTGTGAAGTCAAACAATGGAAGTGTATGAAGTCGTAGAATGGAGGTGTGTGAAGTCACAGAATTGATGTTTGTGAAGTCAGAATGGAGGTGTGTGAACTCACAATGGAGGTGTGTGAAGTCATAGAATGGAGGTGTGTGAAGTCACAGAATTGATGTTTGTGGAGTCAGAATGGAGGTGTGTGAACTCACAATGGAGGTGTGTGAAGTCAAAGAATGGAGGTGTGTGAAGACACAGAATTGATGTTTATGAAGTCAGAATTGAGGAGTGTGAAGTCAGAGTGGAGGTGTGTGAAGTCATAGAAAGGAGGTGTGTGAAGTCAAAATGCAGGTGTGTGAACTCATAGAATGGAGATGTGTGAAGTCACAGAATGGAGGTGTGTGAAGTCATAGAATGGAGGTGTGTGAAGTCATAGAATTGAGGTGTGTGAAGTCATAGAATGGAGGTGTGTCAAGTCATAGAATGGAGGTTTGTGAACTCATAGAATGGAGGTGTGTGAAGTCATAGAATGGATGTTTCTGAAGTAAGAATGTAGGTGTGTGAAGTCACAGAATGGAGGTGTGTGAAGTCACAGAATGGAGGTGTGTGAACTCATAGAATGGAGGTGTGTAAGCCATAGAATGGATGATTCTGAAGTAGAATGAAGGTGTGTGAAGTCATAGAATGGAGGTGTGTGAAGTCAAAATGGAGGTGTGCGAACTCATAAAATGGAGATATGTGAAGTCATGGAATGTAGGAGTGTGAAGTCCAAAAATTGAGGTCTGTGAAGTCGAACAATGGTGGTGTGTGACGTAACAGAATGGCGGTGTGTGAAGTTAAAGAATATAAGTGTGTGAAGTCAAAATGGAGGTGTGTGAAGTCACAGAATGGAGGTGTGTGAAGTCATAGAATGGAGGTGTGTGAAGTCACAGAATGGAGGTGTGTGATGTCACAGAATGGAGGTGTGTGAAGTCATATTATGGAGGTGTGTGAAGTCAAAATGGAGGTGTATGAACTCACAGAATGGAGGTGTGTGAACTCATAGAATGGAGGTGTGTGAAGTCATGGAATGGAGGTGTGTGAAGTCAAAGAATGGAGTTTTGTGAAGTCAAACAATAAAGGTGTGTGAAGTCACAGAATGGAGGTGTGTGAAATCACAGAATGGAGGTGTGTGAAGTCAAAAAGGTGGTGTGTAGAGTCACAAATGGAGGTGTGTGAACTCATAGAATGGAGGTGTGTGAAGTCAAAGAATGGAGGTGTGTGAAGTCATCGAATGGAGGTGTGTGAAGTCATGGAATGGAGGTGTGTGAAGTCATAGAATGCAGCTGAGTGAAGTCATAGAATGGATGTTTCTGAAGTAAGAATGAAGGTGTGTGAAGTCATAGATTGGAGGTGTGTGAAGTCAAAATGGAGGTGTGTGAACTCATAGAATGGAGTGGTGTGAAGTCATGGAATGGAGGTGTGTGAAGTCAAAGAATGGAGGTGTGTGAAGTCAAACCATAAATATGTGTGAAGTCACAGAATGGAGGTGTGTAAAATCACAGAATGGAGGTGTGTGAAGTCAAAAAGATGGTGTGTAGAGTCACAAATGAAGGTGTGTGAACTCATAGAATGGAGGTGTGTGAAGTCAAAGAATGGAGGTTTGTGAAGTCATCGAATGGAGGTGTGTGAAGTCATGGAATGGAGATGTGTGAAGTCACAGAATGCGGGTGTGTGAAGTCAGAATGGAGTTGTGTGAAGTCATAGAATGAAGGTGTGTGAAGTCAGAATGGAGGTGTGTGAAGTCATAGAATGGAGGTTTGTGAAGTCAGAATGGGGGTGTGTGAACTCATAGAATGGAGGTGTGTGAAGTAACAATGGAGGTGTGTGAAGTCATAGAATGGAGGTGTGTGAAGTCACAGTATGGAGGTGTGGGAAGCCATAGAATGGAGCTTTGTGAAGTCAGATTGGAGGTGTGTGAAGTCACAGAATGGAGGTGTGTGAACTCAGAATGGAGGTGTGTGAAGTCACAGAATGGAGGTGTGAAGTCATAGAATGGAGGTGTGTGAAGTCATAATGTAGGTGTGTGAAGTCACAGAATTGATGTGTGTGAAGTCACAGAATGGAGGTTTTTGAAATCATAGAATGGAGGTGTGTGAATTCATAGAATGGAGGTGTGTGAAGTCATAGAATGGATGTTTGTGAAGTAAGAATGAAGGTGTGTTAAGTCATAGAATGGAGGTGTGTGAAGGCACAGAAGGGAGGTTTGTGAAGTCATAGAATGGAGGTGTGTGAACTCAAAATGGAGGTGTGTGAAGTCAAAGAATGGAGGTGTGTGAAGTCATAGAATGAAAGTGTGTGAAGTCATAGAATGGAGGTATGTGAAGCCAGAATTGAGGTGTGTGAAGTCACAGAATTGAGGTGTGTGAACTCAGAATGGAGGTGTGTGAAGTCACAGAATGGAGGTTTGTGAAGTCATAGAATGGAGGTGTGTGAAGTCATAGAATGGATGTTTCTGAAGTAGAGTGAAGGTGTGTGAAGTCATAGAATGGAGGTGAGTGAAGTCAAAATGGAGGTGTGTGAACTCATAAAATGGAGATGTGTGAAGTCATGGAATGGACGTGCGTGAAGTCCAAAAATGGAGGTGTGTGAAGTCAAACAATGTTGGTATGTGAAGTCAGAGAATGGAGGTGTGTGAAGTCAAAGAATGGAAGTGTGTGAAGTCAAAATGGAGGTGTGTGAAGTCACCGAATGGAGGTGTGTGAAGTCACAGAATGTAGGTGTGTGAAGTCATAGAATGGAGGTGTGTGAAGTCACAGAATACAGGTGTGTGAAGTCACAGAATGGAGGATTGTGAAGTCACATAATGGAGGTGTGTGCACTCACAATGGAGGTGTGTGAAGTCACAGAATGGAGGAGTGTGAAGTCAAACAATAAAGGAGTGTGGAGGCACAGAATGGAGGTCTGTGAAGTCATAGAATGGAGGTGTGTGAAGTCACAGAATGGAGGTGTGTGAAGTCAGAGAATGGAGGTGTGTGAATTCAGAATGGAGGTGTGTGAAGTCACAGAACGGAGATTTGTGGAGTCATAGAACGGAGGTGCGTGAAGTCATAGAATGGATGTTTCTGAAGTAAGAATGAAGGTGTGTGAAGTCATAGAATGGAGGTGTGTGAAGTCATGGAATGGAGGTGTGTGAAGTCA
This sequence comes from Megascapheus bottae, assembly GCF_031878675.1. NCBI lineage: Eukaryota > Metazoa > Chordata > Mammalia > Rodentia > Geomyidae > Megascapheus > Megascapheus bottae. The sequence continues at coordinate 128,536 of NW_028327556.1, read as the reverse complement.
AAGAATGGAGGTGTGTGAAGTAAAACAATAAAGGTGTGTGAAGTCACAGAATGGAGGTGTGTGAAATCACAGAATGGAGGTTTGTGAAGTCAAAAAGTGGTGTGTAGAGTTACAAATGCAGGTGTGTGAAATCATAGAATGGAGGTGTGTGAAGTCAAAGAATGGAGGTGTGTGAAGACAAAAGGGAGGTGTGTGAACTCATAGAATGGAGGTGTGTGTACTCATAGAATGGAGGTGTGTGAAGTCAAAGAATGGAGGTGTGTGAAGTCAAAGAATGGAGGTGTGCGAAGTCACAGAATGGAGGTGTGTGAAATCACAGAATGGAGGTTTGTGAAGTCAAAAAGTGGTGTGTAGAGTCACAAAAGGAGGTGTGTGAAATCATAGAATGCAGGTGTGTGAAGTCAAACAATGGAGGTGTGTGAAGTCATAGAATGGAGTTGTGGGAAGTCATGGAATGGAGATGTGTGAAGTCATAGAATGGAGGTGTGTGAAGTCAGAATGGAGGTGTGTGAAATCATAGAATGGAGGTGTGTGAAGTCAGAATGGAGGTGTGTGAACTCATAGAATGGAGGTGTGTGAAGTCACAATGGAGGTTTGTGAAGTCATGGAATGTAGATGTGTGAAGTCCAAAAATTGAGGTCTGTGAAGTCGAACAATGGTGGTGTGTGAAGTAACAGAATGGAGGTGTGTGAAGTCAAAGTATATAAGTGTGTGAAGTCAAAATTGAGGTGTGTGAAGTCACAGAATGGAGGTGTGTGAAGTCTTAGAATGGAGGTGTGTGAAGTCACAGAATGGAGGTGTGTGATGTCACAGAATGGAGGTGTGTGAAGGCATATTATGGAGGTGTGTGAAGTCAAAATGGAGGTGTATGAACTCACAGAATGGAGCTGTGTGAACTCATAGAATGGAGGTGTGTGAAGTCATGGAATGGAGGTGTGTGAAGTCAAAGAATGGAGTTTTGTGAAGTCAAACAATAAAGTTGTGTGAAGTCACAGAATGGAGGTGTGTGAAATCACAGAATGGAGGTGTGTGAAGTCAAAAAGGTGGTGTGTAGAGTCACAAATGGAGGTGTGTGAACTCATAGAATGGAGGTGTGTGAACTCAAAGAATGGAGGTGTGTGAAGTCATCGAATGGAGGTGTGTGAAGTCATGGAATGGAGGTGTGTGAAGTCATAGAATGCAGGTGTGTGAAGTCATAGAATGGATGTTTCTGAAGTAAGAATGAAGGTGTGTGAAGTCATAGATTGGAGGTGTGTGAAGTCAAAATGGAGGTGTGTGAACTCATAGAATGGAGGGGTGTGAAGTCATGGAATGGAGGTGTGTGAAGTCAAAGAATGGAGGTGTGTGAAGTCAAACCATAAATGTGTGTGAAGTCACAGAATGGAGGTGTGTAAAATCACAGAATGGAGGTGTGTGAAGTCAAAAAGATGGTGTGTAGAGTCACAAATGAAGGTGTGTGAACTCATAGAATGGAGGTGTGTGAAGTCAAAGAATGGAGGTTTGTGAAGTCATCGAATGGAGTTGTGTGAAGTCATGGAATGGAGGTGTGTGAAGTCACAGAATGCGGGTGTGTGAAGTCAGAATGGAGTTGTGTGAAGTCATAGAATGAAGGTGTGTGAAGTCAGAATGGAGGTGTGTGAAGTCATAGAATGGAGGTTTGTGAAGTCAGAATGGGGGTGTGTGAACTCATAGAATGGAGGTGTGTGAAGTAACAATGGAGGTGTGTGAAGTCATAGAATGGAGGTGTGTGAAGTCACAGTATGGAGGTGTGGGAAGCCATAGAATGGAGCTTTGTGAAGTCAGATTGGAGGTGTGTGAAGTCACAGAATGGAGGTGTGTGAACTCAGAATGGAGGTGTGTGAAGTCACAGAATGGAGGTGTGAAGTCATAGAATGGAGGTGTGTGAAGTCATAATGTAGGTGTGTGAAGTCACAGAATTGATGTGTGTGAAGTCACAGAATGGAGGTTTTTGAAGTCATAGAATGGAGGTGTGTGAAGTCATAGAATGGAGGTGTGTGAAGTCATAGAATGGATGTTTGTGAAGTAAGAATGAAGGTGTGTTAAGTCATAGAATGGAGGTGTGTGAAGGCACAGAAGGGAGGTTTGTGAAGTCATAGAATGGAGGTGTGTGAACTCAAAATGGAGGTGTGTGAAGTCAAAGAATGGAGGTGTGTGAAGTCATAGAATGAAAGTGTGTGAAGTCATAGAATGGAGGTATGTGAAGCCAGAATTGAGGTGTGTGAAGTCACAGAATTAAGGTGTGTGAACTCAGAATGGAGGTGTGTGAAGTCACAGAATGGAGGTTTGTGAAGTCATAGAATGGAGGTGTGTGAAGTCATAGAATGGATGTTTCTGAAGTAGAGTGAAGGTGTGTGAAGTCATAGAATGGAGGTGAGTGAAGTCAAAATGGAGGTGTGTGAACTCATAAAATGGAGATGTGTGAAGTCATGGAATGGACGTGCGTGAAGTCCAAAAATGGAGGTGTGTGAAGTCAAACAATGTTGGTATGTGAAGTCAGAGAATGGAGGTGTGTGAAGTCAAAGAATGGAAGTGTGTGAAGTCAAAATGGAGGTGTGTGAAGTCACAGAATGGAGGTGTGTGAAGTCACAGAATGGAGGTGTGTGAAGTCATAGAATGGAGGTGTGTGAAGTCACAGAATAGAGGTGTGTGAAGTCACAGAATGGAGGTGTGTGAAGTCACATAATGGAGGTGTGTGCACTCACAATGGAGGTGTGTGAAGTCACAGAATGGAGGTGTGTGAAGTCAAACAATAAAGGAGTGTGGAGGCACAGAATCGAGGTCTGTGAAGTCATAGAATGGAGGTGTGTTAAGTCACAGAATGGAGGTGTGTGAAGTCAGAGAATGGAGGTGTGTGAATTCAGAATGGATGTGTGTGAAGTCACAGAACGGAGATTTGTGAAGTCATAGAACGGAGGTGCGTGAAGTCATAGAATGGATGTTTCTGAAGTAAGAATGAAGGTGTGTGAAGTCATAGAATGGAGGTGTGTGACGACAAAATGGAGGTGTGTGAACTCATAGAATGGAAGTGTGTGAAGTCATAGAATGGAGGTTTGTGAAGTCACAGAATGGAGGTGTGTGAACTCAGAATGGAGGTGTGTGAAGTCATAGAATGGAGGTGTGCGAAGTCACAGAATGGAGGTGTGTGAAATCACAGAATGGAGGTTTGTGAAGTGAAAAAGTGGTGTGTAGAGTCACAAACGGAAGTGTGTGAAATCATAGAATGCAGGTGTGTGAAGTCAAACAATGGAGGTGTGTGAAGTCATAGAATGGAGTTGTGGGAAGTCATGGAATGGAGATGTGTGAAGTCATAGAATGGAGGTGTGTGAAGTCAGAATGGAGGTGTGTGAAATCATAGAATGGAGGTGTGTGAAGTCAGAATGGAGGTGTGTGAACTCATAGAATGGAGGTGTGTGAAGTCACAATGGAGGTTTGTGAAGTCATGGAATGTAGGTGTGTGAAGTCCAAAAACTGAGGTCTGTGAAGTCGAACAATGGTGGTGTGTGAAGTAACAGAATGGAGGCTTGTGAAGTCAAAGTATATAAGTGTGTGAAGTCAAAATGGAGGTGTGTGAAGTCACAGAATGGAGGTGTGTGAAGTCATAGAATGGAGGTGTGTGAAGTCACAGAATGGAGGTGTGTGATGTCACAGAATGGAGGTGTGTGAAGTCATATTATGGAGGTGTGTGAAGTCAAAATGGAGGTGTATGAACTCACAGAATGGAGGTGTGTGAACTCATAGAATGGAGGTGTGTGAAGTCAAGGAATGGAGGTATGTGAAGTCAAAGAATGGAGTTTTGTGAAGTCAAACAATAAAGGTGTGTGAAGTCACAGAATGGAGGTGTGTGAAATCACAGAATGGAGGTGTGTGAAGTCAGAAAGGTGGTGTGTAGAGTCACAAATGGAGGTGTGTGAACTCATAGAATGGAGGTGTGTGAAGTCAAAGAATGGAGGTGTGTGAACTCATCGAATGGAGGTGTGTGAAGTCATGGAATGGAGGTGTGTGAAGTCATAGAATGCAGGTGTGTGAAGTCATAGAATGGATGTTTCTGAAGTAAGAATGAAGGTGTGTGAAGTCATAGATTGGAGGTGTGTGAAGTCAAAATGGAGGTGTGTGAACTCATAGAATGGAGGGGTGTGAAGTCATGGAATGGAGGTGTGTGAAGTCAAAGAATGGAGGTGTGTGAAGTCAAAAAGATGGTGTGTAGAGTCACAAATGAAGGTGTGTGAACTCATAGAATGGAGGTGTGTGAAGTCAAAGAATGGAGGTTTGTGAAGTCATCGAATGGAGGTGTGTGAAGTCATGGAATGGAGGTGTGTGAAGTCACAGAATGCGGGTGTGTGAAGTCAGAATGGAGTTGTGTGAAGTCATAGAATGAAGGTGTGTGAAGTCAGAATGGAGGTGTGTGAAGTCATAGAATGGAGGTTTGTGAAGTCAGAATGGGGGTGTGTGAACTCATAGAATGGAGGTGTGTGAAGTAACAATGGAGGTGTGTGAAGTCATAGAATGGAGGTGTGTGAAGTCACAGTATGGAGGTGTGGGAAGCCATAGAATGGAGCTTTGTGAAGTCAGATTGGAGGTGTGTGAAGTCACAGAATGGAGGTGTGTGAACTCAGAATGGAGGTGTGTGAAGTCACAGAATGGAGGTGTGAAGTCATAGAATGGAGGTGTGTGAAGTCATAATGTAGGTGTGTGAAGTCACAGAATTGATGTGTGTGAAGTCACAGAATGGAGGTTTTTGAATTCATAGAATGGAGGTGTGTGAAGTCATAGAATGGAGGTGTGTGAAGTCATAGAATGGATGTTTGTGAAGTAAGAATGAAGGTGTGTTAAGTCATAGAATGGAGGTGTGTGAAGGCACAGAAGGGAGGTTTGTGAAGTCATAGAATGGAGGTGTGTGAACTCAAAATGGAGGTGTGTGAACTCAGAATGGAGGTGTGTGAAGTCACAGAATGGAGGTTTGTGAAGTCATAGAATGGAGGTGTGTGAAGTCATAGAATGGATGTTTCTGAAGTAGAGTGAAGGTGTGTGAAGTCATAGAATGGAGGTGAGTGAAGTCAAAATGGAGGTGTGTGAACTCATAAAATGGAGATGTGTGAAGTCATGGAATGGACGTGCGTGAAGTCCAAAAATGGAGGTGTGTGAAGTCAAACAATGTTGGTATGTGAAGTCAGAGAATGGAGGTGTGTGAAGTCAAAGAATGGAAGTGTGTGAAGTCAAAATGGAGGTGTGTGAAGTCACAGAATGGAGGTGTGTGTAGTCACAGAATGGAGGTGTGTGAAGTCATAGAATGGAGGTGTGTGAAGTCACAGAATAGAGGTGTGTGAAGTCACAGAATGGAGGTGTGTGAAGTCACATAATGGATGTGTGTGCACTCACAATGGAGGTGTGTGAAGTCACAGAATGGAGGTGTGTGAAGTCAAACAATAAAGGAGTGTGGAGGCACAGAATGGAGGTCTGTGAAGTCATAGAATGGAGGTGTGTGAAGTCACAGAATGGAGGTGTGTGAAGTCAGAGAATGGAGGTGTGTGAATTCAGAATGGAGGTGTGTGAAGTCACAGAACGGAGATTTGTGAAGTCATAGAACGGAGGTGCGTGAAGTCATAGAATGGATGTTTCTGAAGTAAGAATGAAGGTGTGTGAAGTCATAGAATGGAGGTGCGTGACGACAAAATGGAGGTGTGTGAACTCATAGAATGGAGGTGTGTGAAGTCATAGAATGGAGGTGTGTGAAGTCATGGAATGGAGGTGTGTGAAGTCAAAGAATGGAGGTGTGTGAAGTCAAACAATAAAGGTGTGTGAAGTCACAGAATGGAGGTGTGTGAAATCACAGAATAGAGGTTTGTGAAGTCAAAAAGTGGTGTGTAGAGTTACAAATGCAGGTGTGTGAAATCATAGAATGGAGGTGTGTGAAGTCAAAGAATGGAGGTGTGTGAAGTCATCGAATGGAGGTGTGGGAAGTCATGGAATGGAGGTGTGTGAAGTGATTGAATGGAGATGTGTGAAGTCAAACAATAAAGGTGTGTGAAGTCACAGAATGGAGGTGTGTGAAATCACAGAATGGAGGTTTGTGAAGTCAAAAAGGTCGAGTGTAGAGTCACAAATGGAGGTGTGTGAACTCATAGAATGGAGGTGTGTGAAGTCAAAGAATGGAGGTGTGTGAAGTTATCGAATGGAGGTGTGGGAAGTCATGGAATAGAGGTGTGTGAAGTCACAGAATGGAGGTGTGTGAAGTCAGAATGGAGATGTGTGAAGTCATAGAATGAAGGTGTGTGAAGTCAGAATGATGGTGTGTGAAATCATAGAATGGAGGTGTGTGAAGTCAGAATGGATGTGTGTGAACTCATAGAATGGAGGTGTGTGAAGTCACAATGGAGGTGTGTGAAGTCATAGAATGGAGGTGTGTGAAGTCACAGAATGGAGGTGTGTGAAGTCAAAGAATGGAGCGGTGTGAAGTCAGATTGGAGGTGTGTGAAGTCAAAGAATAGAGCGGTGTGAAGTCAGATTGGAGGTGTGTGAAGACACAGAATGGAAGTGTGTGAACTCAGAATGGAGGTGTGTGAAGTCAGAGAATGGAGGTGTGTGAAGTCATAGAATGGAGGTGTGTGAAGTCATAGAATGGAGGTGTGTGAAGTCATAATGTAGGTGTGTGAAGTCACAGAATTGAGGTGTGTGAGGTCACAGAATGGAGGTGGGTGAAGTCGTCGAATGGAGGTGTGTGAAGTCAGAGATTGGAGGTGTGTGAAGTCATAGAATGGATGTTTGTGAAGTAAGAATGAAGGTGTGTTAAGTCATAGAATGGAGTTGTGTGAAGTCACAGAATGGAGGTGTGTGAAGTCATAGAATGGAGCTGTGTGAAGTCAGAATGGAGGTGTGTGAAGTCATAGAATGGAGGTGTGTGAACTAACAATGGAGGTGTGTGAAGTCAATGAATGGAGGTGTGTGAAGTCAAAGAATGGAAGTGTATGAAGTCGTAGAATGGAGGTGTGTGAAGTCACAGAATTGATGTTTGTGAAGTCAGAATGGAGGTGTGTGAACTCACAATGGAGGTGTGTGAAGTCATAGAATGGAGGTGTGTGAAGTCACAGAATGGATGTTTGTGGAGTCAGAATGGAGGTGTGTGAACTCACAATGGAGGTGTGTGAAGTCAAAGAATGGAGGTGTGTGAAGTCACAGAATTGATGTTTATGAAGTCAGAATGGAGGAGTGTGAAGTCAGAGTGGAGGTGTGTGAAGTCATAGAAAGGAGGTGTGTGAAGTCAAAATGCAGGTGTGTGAACTCATAGAATGGAGATGTGTGAAGTCACAGAATGGAGGAGTGTGAAGTCATAGAATGGAGGTGTGTGAAGTCATAGAATTGAGGTGTGTGAAGTCATAGAATATAGGTGTGTCAAGTCATAGAATGGAGGTTTGTGAACTCATAGAATGGAGGTGTGTGAAGTCATAGAATGGATGTTTCTGAAGTAAGAATGTAGGTGTGTGAAGTCACAGAATGGAGGTGTGTGAAGTCACAGAATGGAGATGTGTGAACTCATAGAATGGAGGTGTGTAAGCCATAGAATGGATGATTCTGAAGTAAGAATGAAGGTGTGTGAAGTCATAGAATGGAGGTGTGTGACGACAAAATGGAGGTGTGTGAACTCATAGAATGGAGGTATGTGAAGTCATAGAATGGAGGTGTGTGAAGTCATGGAATGGAGGTGTGTGAAGTCAAAGAATGGAGGTGTGTGAAGTCAAACAATAAAGGTGTGTGAAGTCACAGAATGGAGGTGTGTGAAATCACAGAATAGAGGTTTGTGAAGTCAAAAAGTGGTGTGTAGAGTTACAAATGCAGGTGTGTGAAATCATAGAATGGAGGTGTGTGAAGTCAAAGAATGGAGGTGTGTGAAGTCATCGAATGGAGGTGTGGGAGGTCATGGAATGGAGGTGTGTGAAGTGATTGAATGGAGATGTGTGAAGTCAAACAATAAAGGTGTGTGAAGTCACAGAATGGAGGTGTGTGAAATCACAGAATGGAGGTTTGTGAAGTCAAAAAGGTCGAGTGTAGAGTCACAAATGGAGGTGTGTGAACTCATAGAATGGAGGTGTGTGAAGTCAAAGAATGGAGGTGTGTGAAGTTATCGAATGGAGGTGTGGGAAGTCATGGAATAGAGGTGTGTGAAGTCACAGAATGGAGGTGTGTGAAGTCAGAATGGAGATGTGTGAAGTCATAGAATGAAGGTGTGTGAAGTCAGAATGATGGTGTGTGAAATCATAGAATGGAGGTGTGTGAAGTCAGAATGGATGTGTGTGAACTCATAGAATGGAGGTGTGTGAAGTCACAATGGAGGTGTGTGAAGTCATAGAATGGAGGTGTGTGAAGTCACAGAATGGAGGTGTGTGAAGTCAAAGAATGGAGCGGTGTGAAGTCAGATTGGAGGTGTGTGAAGTCAAAGAATGGAGCGGTGTGAAGTCAGATTGGAGGTGTGTGAAGACACAGAATGGAAGTGTGTGAACTCAGAATGGAGGTGTGTGAAGTCAGAGAATGGAGGTGTGTGAAGTCATAGAATGGAGGTGTGTGAAGTCATAGAATGGAGGTGTGTGAAGTCATAATGTAGGTGTGTGAAGTCACAGAATTGAGGTGTGTGAGGTCACAGAATGGAGGTGGGTGAAGTCGTCGAATGGAGGTGTGTGAAGTCAGAGATTGGAGGTGTGTGAAGTCATAGAATGGATGTTTGTGAAGTAAGAATGAAGGTGTGTGAAGTCATAGAATGGAGCTGTGTGAAGTCAGAATGGAGGTGTGTGAAGTCATAGAATGGAGGTGTGTGAACTAACAATGGAGGTGTGTGAAGTCAATGAATGGAGGTGTGTGAAGTCAAAGAATGGAAGTGTATGAAGTCGTAGAATGGAGGTGTGTGAAGTCACAGAATTGATGTTTGTGAAGTCAGAATGGAGGTGTGTGAACTCACAATGGAGGTGTGTGAAGTCATAGAATGGAGGTGTGTGAAGTCACAGAATGGATGTTTGTGGAGTCAGAATGGAGGTGTGTGAACTCACAATGGAGGTGTGTGAAGTCAAAGAATGGAGGTGTGTGAAGTCACAGAATTGATGTTTATGAAGTCAGAATGGAGGAGTGTGAAGTCAGAGTGGAGGTGTGTGAAGTCATAGAAAGGAGGTGTGTGAAGTCAAAATGCAGGTGTGTGAACTCATAGAATGGAGATGTGTGAAGTCACAGAATGGAGGAGTGTGAAGTCATAGAATGGAGGTGTGTGAAGTCATAGAATTGAGGTGTGTGAAGTCATAGAATATAGGTGTGTCAAGTCATAGAATGGAGGTTTGTGAACTCATAGAATGGAGGTGTGTGAAGTCATAGAATGGATGTTTCTGAAGTAAGAATGTAGGTGTGTGAAGTCACAGAATGGAGGTGTGTGAAGTCACAGAATGGAGATGTGTGAACTCATAGAATGGAGGTGTGTAAGCCATAGAATGGATGATTCTGAAGTAGAATGAAGGTGTGTGAAGTCATAGAATGGAGGTGTGTGAAGTCAAAATGGAGGTGTGCGAACTCATAAAATGGAGATATGTGAAGTCATGGAATGTAGGTGTGTGAAGTCCAAAAATTGAGGTCTGTGAAGTCGAACAATGGTGGTGTGTGAAGTAACAGAATGGAGGTGTGTGAAGTCAAAGAATATAAGTGTGTGAAGTCAAAATGGAGGTGTGTGAAGTCACAGAATGGAGGTGTGTGAAGTCATAGAATGGAGGTGTGTGAAGTCACAGAATAGAGGTGTGTGATGTCACAGAATGGAGGTGTGTGAAGTCATATTATGGAGGTGTGTGAAGTCAAAATGGAGGTGTATGAACTCACAGAATGGAGGTGTGTGAACTCATAGAATGGAGGTGTGTGAAGTCATGGAATGGAGGTGTGTGAAGTCAAAGAATGGAGTTTTGTGAAGTCAAACAATAAAGTTGTGTGAAGTCACAGAATGGAGGTGTGTGAAATCACAGAATGGAGGTGTGTGAAGTCAAAATGTGGTGTGTAGAGTCACAAATGGAGGTGTGTGAAATCACAGAATGGAGGTGTGTGAAGTCAAAGAATGGAGGTGTGTGAAGTCATGGAATGGAGGTGTGTGAAGTCATAGAATGCAGCTGAGTGAAGTCATAGAATGGATGTTTCTGAAGTAAGAATGAAGGTGTGTGAAGTCATAGATTGGAGGTGTGTGAAGTCAAAATGGAGGTGTGTGAACTCATAGAATGGAGTGGTGTGAAGTCATGGAATGGAGGTGTGTGAAGTCAAAGAATGGAGGTGTGTGAAGTCAAACCATAAATATGTGTGAAGTCACAGAATGGAGGTGTGTAAAATCACAGAATGGAGGTGTGTGAAGTCAAAAAGATGGTGTGTAGAGTCACAATGAAGGTGTGTGAACTCATAGAATGGAGGTGTGTGAAGTCAAAGAATGGAGGTTTGTGAAGTCATCGAATGGAGGTGTGTGAAGTCATGGAATGGAGGTGTGTGAAGTCACAGAATGCGGGTGTGTGAAGTCAGAATGGAGTTGTGTGAAGTCATAGAATGAAGGTGTGTGAAGTCAGAATGGAGGTGTGTGAAGTCATAGAATGGAGGTTTGTGAAGTCAGAATGGGGGTGTGTGAACTCATAGAATGGAGGTGTGTGAAGTAACAATGGAGGTGTGTGAAGTCATAGAATGGAGGTGTGTGAAGTCACAGTATGGAGGTGTGGGAAGCCATAGAATGGAGCTTTGTGAAGTCAGATTGGAGGTGTGTGAAGTCACAGAATGGAGGTGTGTGAACTCAGAATGGAGGTGTGTGAAGTCACAGAATGGAGGTGTGAAGTCATAGAATGGAGGTGTGTGAAGTCATAATGTAGGTGTGTGAAGTCACAGAATTGATGTGTGTGAAGTCACAGAATGGAGGTTTTTGAAGTCATAGAATGGAGGTGTGTGAAGTCATAGAATGGAGGTGTGTGAAGTCATAGAATGGATGTTTGTGAAGTAAGAATGAAGGTGTGTTAAGTCATAGAATGGAGGTGTGTGAAGGCACAGAAGGGAGGTTTGTGAAGTCATAGAATGGAGGTGTGTGAACTCAAAATGGAGGTGTGTGAAGTCAAAGAATGGAGGTGTGTGAAGTCATAGAATGAAAGTGTGTGAAGTCATAGAATGGAGGTATGTGAAGCCAGAAGTGAGGTGTGTGAAGTCACAGAATTGAGGTGTGTGAACTCAGAATGGAGGTGTGTGAAGTCACAGAATGGAGGTTTGTGAAGTCATAGAATGGATGTTTCTGAAGTAGAGTGAAGGTGTGTGAAGTCATAGAATGGAGGTGAGTGAAGTCAAAATGGAGGTGTGTGAACTCATAAAATGGAGATGTGTGAAGTCATGGAATGGACGTGCGTGAAGTCCAAAAATGGAGGTGTGTGAAGTCAAACAATGTTGGTATGTGAAGTCAGAGAATGGAGGTGTGTGAAGTCAAAGAATGGAAGTGTGTGAAGTCAAAATGGAGGTGTGTGAAGTCACAGAATGGAGGTGTGTGAAGTCACAGAATGGAGGTGTGTGAAGTCATAGAATGGAGGTGTGTGAAGTCACAGAATAGAGGTGTGTGAAGTCACAGAATGGAGGTGTGTGAAGTCACATAATGGAGGTGTGTGCACTAACAATGGAGGTGTGTGAAGTCACAGAATGGAGGTGTGTGAAGTCAAACAATAAAGGAGTGTGGAGGCACAGAATGGAGGTCTGTGAAGTCATAGAATGGAGGTGTGTTAAGTCACAGAATGGAGGTGTGTGAAGTCAGAGAATGGAGGTGTGTGAATTCAGAATGGAGGTGTGTTAAGTCACAGAACGGAGATTTGTGAAGTCATAGAATGGAGGTGCGTGAAGTCATAGAATGGATGTTTCTGAAGTAAGAATGAAGGTGTGTGAAGTCATAGAATGGAGGTGTGTGACGACAAAATGGAGGTGTGTGAACTCATAGAATGGAGGTGTGTGAAGTCATAGAATGGAGGTGTGTGAAGTCATGGAATGGAGGTGTGTGAAGTCAAAGAATGGAGGTGTGTGAAGTCAAACAATAAAGGTGTGTGAAGTCACAGAATGGAGGTGTGTGAAATCACAGAATGGAGGTTTGTGAAGTCAAAAAGTGGTGTGTAGAGTTACAAATGCAGGTGTGTGAAATCATAGAATGGAGGTGTGTGAAGTCAAAGAATGGAGGTGTGTGAAGACAAAATGGAGGTGTGTGAACTCATAGAATGGAGGTGTGTGTACTCATAGAATGGAGGTGTGTGAAGTCAAAGAATGGAGGTGTGTGAAGTCAAAGAATGGAGGTGTGCGAAGTCACAGAATGGAGGTGTGTGAAATCACAGAATGGAGGTTTGTGAAGTCAAAAAGTGGTGTGTAGAGTCACAAACGGAGGTGTGTGAAATCATAGAATGCAGGTGTGTGAAGTCAAACAATGGAGGTGTGTGAAGTCATAGAATGGAGTTGTGGGAAGTCATGGAATGGAGATGTGTGAAGTCATAGAATGGAGGTGTGTGAAGTCAGAATGGAGGTGTGTGAACTCATAGAATGGAGGTGTGTGAAGTCAGAATGGAGGTTTGTGAAGTCATGGAATGTAGGTGTGTGAAGTCCAAAAATTGAGGTCTGTGAAGTCGAACAATGGTGGTGTGTGAAGTAACAGAATGGAGGTGTGTGAAGTCAAAGTATATAAGTGTGTGAAGTCAAAATGGAGGTGTGTGAAGTCACAGAATGGAGGTGTGTGAAGTCATAGAATGGAGGTGTGTGAAGTCACAGAATGGAGGTGTGTGATGTCACAGAATGGAGGTGTGTGAAGTCATATTATGGAGGTGTGTGACGTCAAAATGGAGGTGTATGAACTCACAGAATGGAGGTGTGTGAACTCATAGAATGGAGGTGTGTGAAGTCATGGAACGGAGGTGTGTGAAGTCAAAGAAGGGAGTTTGTGAAGTCAAACAATAAAGGTGTGTGAAGTCACAGAATGGAGGTGTGTAAAATCACAGAATGGAGGTGTGTGAAGTCAAAAAGGTGGTGTGTAGAGTCACAAATGGAGGTGTGTGAACTCATAGAATGGAGGTGTGTGAAGTCAAAGAATGGAGGTGTGTGAAGTCATCGAATGGAGGTGTGTGAATTCATGGAATGGAGGTGTGTGAAGTCATAGAATGCAGGTGTGTGAAGTCATAGAATGGATGTTTCTGAAGTAAAAATGAAGGTGTGTGAAGTCATAGATTGGAGGTGTGTGAAGTCAAAATGGAGGTGTGTGAACTCATAGAATGGAGGGGTGTGAAGTCATGGAATGGAGGTGTGTGAAGTCAAAGAATGGAGGTGTGTGAAGTCAAAAAGATGGTGTGTAGAGTCACAAATGAAGGTGTGTGAACTCATAGAATGGAGGTGTGTGAAGTCAAAGAATGGAGGTTTGTGAAGTCATCGAATGGAGGTGTGTGAAGTCATGGAATGGAGGTGTGTGAAGTCACAGAATGCGGGTGTGTGAAGTCAGAATGGAGTTGTGTGAAGTCATAGAATGAAGGTGTGTGAAGTCAGAATGGAGGTGTGTGAAGTCATAGAATGGAGGTTTGTGAAGTCAGAATGGGGGTGTGTGAACTCATAGAATGGAGGTGTGTGAAGTAACAATGGAGGTGTGTGAAGTCATAGAATGGAGGTGTGTGAAGTCACAGTATGGAGGTGTGGGAAGCCATAGAATGGAGCTTTGTGAAGTCAGATTGGAGGTGTGTGAAGTCACAGAATGGAGGTGTGTGAACTCAGAATGGAGGTGTGTGAAGTCACAGAATGGAGGTGTGTGAAGTCATAGAATGAAAGTGTGTGAAGTCATAGAATGGAGGTATGTGAAGCCAGAATTGAGGTGTGTGAAGTCACAGAATTGAGGTGTGTGAACTCAGAATGGAGGTGTGTGAAGTCACAGAATGGAGGTTTGTGAAGTCATAGAATGGAGGTGTGTGAAGTCATAGAATGGATGTTTCTGAAGTAGAGTGAAGGTGTGTGAAGTCATAGAATGGAGGTGAGTGAAGTCAAAATGGAGGTGTGTGAACTCATAAAATGGAGATGTGTGAAGTCATGGAATGGACGTGCGTGAAGTCCAAAAATGGAGGTGTGTGAAGTCAAACAATGTTGGTATGTGAAGTCAGAGAATGGAGGTGTGTGAAGTCAAAGAATGGAAGTGTGTGAAGTCAAAATGGAGGTGTGTGAAGTCACAGAATGGAGGTGTGTGAAGTCACAGAATGGAGGTGTGTGAAGTCATAGAATGGAGGTGTGTGAAGTCACAGAATAGAGGTGTGTGAAGTCATATTATGGAGGTGTGTGACGTCAAAATGGAGGTGTATGAACTCACAGAATGGAGGTGTGTGAACTCATAGAATGGAGGTGTGTGAAGTCATGGAATGGAGGTGTGTGAAGTCAAAGAATGGAGTTTTGTGAAGTCAAACAATAAAGGTGTGTGAAGTCACAGAATGGAGGTGTGTGAAATCACAGAATGGAGGTGTGTGAAGTCAAAAAGGTGGTGTGTAGAGTCACAAATGGAGGTGTGTGAACTCATAGAATGGAGGTGTGTGAAGTCAAAGAATGGAGGTGTGTGAAGTCATCGAATGGAGGTGTGTGAAGTCATGGAATGGAGGTGTGTGAAGTCATAGAATGCAGGTGTGTGAAGTCATAGAATGGATGTTTCTGAAGTAAGAATGAAGGTGTGTGAAGTCATAGATTGGAGGTGTGTGAAGTCAAAATGGAGGTGTGTGAACTCATAGAATGGAGGGGTGTGAAGTCATGGAATGGAGGTGTGTGAAGTCAAAGAATGGAGGTGTGTGAAGTCAAAAAGATGGTGTGTAGAGTCACAAATGAAGGTGTGTGAACTCATAGAATGGAGGTGTGTGAAGTCAAAGAATGGAGGTTTGTGAAGTCATCGAATGGAGGTGTGTGAAGTCATGGAATGGAGGTGTGTGAAGTCACAGAATGCGGGTGTGTGAAGTCAGAATGGAGTTGTGTGAAGTCATAGAATGAAGGTGTGTGAAGTCAGAATGGAGGTGTGTGAAGTCATAGAATGGAGGTTTGTGAAGTCAGAATGGGGGTGTGTGAACTCATAGAATGGAGGTGTGTGAAGTAACAATGGAGGTGTGTGAAGTCATAGAATGGAGGTGTGTGAAGTCACAGTATGGAGGTGTGGGAAGCCATAGAATGGAGCTTTGTGAAGTCAGATTGGAGGTGTGTGAAGTCACAGAATGGAGGTGTGTGAACTCAGAATGGAGGTGTGTGAAGTCATAATGTAGGTGTGTGAAGTCACAGAATTGATGTGTGTGAAGTCACAGAATGGAGGTTTTTGAAGTCATAGAATGGAGGTGTGTGAAGTCATAGAATGGAGGTGTGTGAAGTCATAGAATGGATGTTTGTGAAGTAAGAATGAAGGTGTGTTAAGTCATAGAATGGAGGTGTGTGAAGGCACAGAAGGGAGGTTTGTGAAGTCATAGAATGGAGGTGTGTGAACTCAAAATGGAGGTGTGTGAAGTCAAAGAATGGAGGTGTGTGAAGTCATAGAATGAAAGTGTGTGAAGTCATAGAATGGAGGTATGTGAAGCCAGAATTGAGGTGTGTGAAGTCACAGAATTGAGGTGTGTGAACTCAGAATGGAGGTGTGTGAAGTCACAGAATGGAGGTTTGTGAAGTCATAGAATGGAGGTGTGTGAAGTCATAGAATGGATGTTTCTGAAGTAGAGTGAAGGTGTGTGAAGTCATAGAATGGAGGTGAGTGAAGTCAAAATGGAGGTGTGTGAACTCATAAAATGGAGATGTGTGAAGTCATGGAATGGACGTGCGTGAAGTCCAAAAATGGAGGTGTGTGAAGTCAAACAATGTTGGTATGTGAAGTCAGAGAATGGAGGTGTGTGAAGTCAAAGAATGGAAGTGTGTGAAGTCAAAATGGAGGTGTGTGAAGTCACAGAATGGAGGTGTGTGAAGTCACAGAATGGAGGTGTGTGAAGTCATAGAATGGAGGTGTGTGAAGTCACAGAATAGAGGTGTGTGAAGTCACAGAATGGAGGTGTGTGAAGTCACATAATGGAGGTGTGTGCACTCACAATGGAGGTGTGTGAAGTCACAGAATGGAGGTGTGTGAAGTCAAACAATAAAGGAGTGTGGAGGCACAGAATGGAGGTCTGTGAAGTCATAGAATGGAGGTGTGTTAAGTCACAGAATGGAGGTGTGTGAAGTCAGAGAATGGAGGTGTGTGAATTCAGAATGGAGGTGTGTGAAGTCACAGAACGGAGATTTGTGAAGTCATAGAACGGAGGTGCGTGAAGTCATAGAATGGATGTTTCTGAAGTAAGAATGAAGGTGTGTGAAGTCATAGAATGGAGGTGTGTGACGACAAAATGGAGGTGTGTGAACTCATAGAATGGAGGTGTGTGAAGTCATAGAATGGAGGTGTGTGAAGTCATGGAATGGAGGTGTGTGAAGTCAAAGAATGGAGGTGTGTGAAGTCAAACAATAAAGGTGTGTGAAGTCACAGAATGGAGGTGTGTGAAATCACAGAATGGAGGTTTGTGAAGTCAAAAAGTGGTGTGTAGAGTTACAAATGCAGGTGTGTGAAATCATAGAATGGAGGTGTGTGAAGTCAAAGAATGGAGGTGTGTGAAGACAAAATGGAGGTGTGTGAACTCATAGAATGGAGGTGTGTGTACTCATAGAATGGAGGTGTGTGAAGTCAAAGAATGGAGGTGTGTGAAGTCAAAGAATGGAGGTGTGCGAAGTCACAGAATGGAGGTGTGTGAAATCACAGAATGGAGGTTTGTGAAGTCAAAAAGTGGTGTGTAGAGTCACAAACGGAGGTGTGTGAAATCATAGAATGCAGGTGTGTGAAGTCAAACAATGGAGGTGTGTGAAGTCATAGAATGGAGTTGTGGGAAGTCATGGAATGGAGATGTGTGAAGTCATAGAATGGAGGTGTGTGAAGTCAGAATGGAGGTGTGTGAAATCATAGAATGGAGGTGTGTGAAGTCAGAATGGAGGTGTGTGAACTCATAGAATGGAGGTGTGTGAAGTCACAATGGAGGTTTGTGAAGTCATGGAATGTAGGTGTGTGAAGTCCAAAAATTGAGGTCTGTGAAGTCGAACAATGGTGGTGTGTGAAGTAACAGAATGGAGGTGTGTGAAGTCAAAGTATATAAGTGTGTGAAGTCAAAATTGAGGTGTGTGAAGTCACAGAATGGAGGTGTGTGAAGTCATAGAATGGAGGTGTGTGAAGTCACAGAATGGAGGTGTGTGATGTCACAGAATGGAGGTGTGTGAAGTCATATTATGGAGGTGTGTGACGTCAAAATGGAGGTGTATGAACTCACAGAATGGAGGTGTGTGAACTCATAGAATGGAGGTGTGTGAAGTCATGGAATGGAGGTGTGTGAAGTCAAAGAATGGAGTTTTGTGAAGTCAAAAAATAAAGGTGTGTGAAGTAACAGAATGGAGGTGTGTGAAATCACAGAATGGAGGTGTGTGAAGTCAAAAAGGTGGTGTGTAGAGTCACAAATGGAGGTGTGTGAACTCATAGAATGGAGGTGTGTGAAGTCAAAGAATGGAGGTGTGTGAAGTCATCGAATGGAGGTGTGTGAAGTCATGGAATGGAGGTGTGTGAAGTCATAGAATGCAGGTGTGTGAAGTCATAGAATGGATGTTTCTGAAGTAAGAATGAAGGTGTGTGAAGTCATAGAATGGAGGTGTGTGAAGTCAAAGAATGGAGGTTTGTGAAGTCATGGAATGGAGGGGTGTGAAGTCATGGAATGGAGGTGTGTGAAGTCACAGAATGCGGGTGTGTGAAGTCAGAATGGAGTTGTGTGAAGTCATAGAATGAAGGTGTGTGAAGTCAGAATGGAGGTGTGTGAAGTCATAGAATGGAGGTTTGTGAAGTCAGAATGGGGGTGTGTGAACTCATAGAATGGAGGTGTGTGAAGTAACAATGGAGGTGTGTGAAGTCATAGAATGGAGGTGTGTGAAGTCACAGTATGGAGGTGTGGGAAGCCATAGAATGGAGCTTTGTGAAGTCAGATTGGAGGTGTGTGAAGTCACAGAATGGAGGTGTGTGAACTCAGAATGGAGGTGTGTGAAGTCACAGAATGGAGGTGTGAAGTCATAGAATGGAGGTGTGTGAAGTCATAATGTAGGTGTGTGAAGTCACAGAATTGATGTGTGTGAAGTCACAGAATGGAGGTTTTTGAAGTCATAGAATGGAGGTGTGTGAAGTCATAGAATGGAGGTGTGTGAAGTCATAGAATGGATGTTTGTGAAGTAAGAATGAAGGTGTGTTAAGTCATAGAATGGAGGTGTGTGAAGGCACAGAAGGGAGGTTTGTGAAGTCATAGAATGGAGGTGTGTGAACTCAAAATGGAGGTGTGTGAAGTCAAAGAATGGAGGTGTGTGTAGTCATAGAATGAAAGTGTGTGAAGTCATAGAATGGAGGTATGTGAAGCCAGAATTGAGGTGTGTGAAGTCACAGAATTGAGGTGTGTGAACTCAGAATGGAGGTGTGTGAAGTCACAGAATGGAGGTTTGTGAAGTCATAGAATGGAGGTGTGTGAAGTCATAGAATGGATGTTTCTGAAGTAGAGTGAAGGTGTGTGAAGTCATAGAATGGAGGTGAGTGAAGTCAAAATGGAGGTGTGTGAACTCATAAAATGGAGATGTGTGAAGTCATGGAATGGACGTGCGTGAAGTCCAAAAATGGAGGTGTGTGAAGTCAAACAATGTTGGTATGTGAAGTCAGAGAATGGAGGTGTGTGAAGTCAAAGAATGGAAGTGTGTGAAGTCAAAATGGAGGTGTGTGAAGTCACAGAATGGAGGTGTGTGAAGTCACAGAATGGAGGTGTGTGAAGTCATAGAATGGAGGTGTGTGAAGTCACAGAATAGAGGTGTGTGAAGTCATATTATGGAGGTGTGTGACGTCAAAATGGAGGTGTATGAACTCACAGAATGGAGGTGTGTGAACTCATAGCATGGAGGTGTGTGAAGTCATGGAATCTAGGTGTGTGAAGTCAAAGAATGGAGTTTTGTGAAGTCAAACAATAAAGGTGTGTGAAGTCACAGAATGGAGGTGTGTGAAATCACAGAATGGAGGTGTGTGAAGTCAAAAAGGTGGTGTGTAGAGTCACAAATGGAGGTGTGTGAACTCATAGAATGGAGGTGTGTGAAGTCAAAGAATGGAGGTGTGTGAACTCATCGAATGGAGGTGTGTGAAGTCATGGAATGGAGGTGTGTGAAGTCATAGAATGCAGGTGTGTGAAGTCATAGAATGGATGTTTCTGAAGTAAGAATGAAGGTGTGTGAAGTCATAGATTGGAGGTGTGTGAAGTCAAAATGGAGGTGTGTGAACTCATAGAATGGAGGGGTGTGAAGTCATGGAATGGAGGTGTGTGAAGTCAAAGAATGGAGGTGTGTGAAGTCAAAAAGATGGTGTGTAGAGTCACAAATGAAGGTGTGTGAACTCATAGAATGGAGGTGTGTGAAGTCAAAGAATGGAGGTTTGTGAAGTCATCGAATGGAGGTGTGTGAAGTCATGGAATGGAGGTGTGTGAAGTCACAGAATGCGGGTGTGTGAAGTCAGAATGGAGTTGTGTGAAGTCATAGAATGAAGGTGTGTGAAGTCAGAATGGAGGTGTGTGAAGTCATAGAATGGAGGTTTGTGAAGTCAGAATGGGGGTGTGTGAACTCATAGAATGGAGGTGTGTGAAGTAACAATGGAGGTGTGTGAAGTCATAGAATGGAGGTGTGTGAAGTCACAGTATGGAGGTGTGGGAAGCCATAGAATGGAGCTTTGTGAAGTCAGATTGGAGGTGTGTGAATTCACAGAATGGAGGTGTGTGAACTCAGAATGGAGGTGTGTGAAGTCACAGAATGGAGGTGTGAAGTCATAGAATGGAGGTGTGTGAAGTCATAATGTAGGTGTGTGAAGTCACAGAATTGATGTGTGTGAAGTCACAGAATGGAGGTTTTTGAAGTCATAGAATGGAGGTGTGTGAAGTCATAGAATGGATGTTTGTGAAGTAAGAATGAAGGTGTGTTAAGTCATAGAATGGAGGTGTGTGAAGGCACAGAAGGGAGGTTTGTGAAGTCATAGAATGGAGGTGTGTGAACTCAAAATGGAGGTGTGTGAAGTCAAAGAATGGAGGTGTGTGAAGTCATAGAATGAAAGTGTGTGAAGTCATAGAATGGAGGTATGTGAAGCCAGAATTGAGGTGTGTGAAGTCACAGAATTGAGGTGTGTGAACTCAGAATGGAGGTGTGTGAAGTCACAGAATGGAGGTTTGTGAAGTCATAGAATGGAGGTGTGTGAAGTCATAGAATGGATGTTTCTGAAGTAGAGTGAAGGTGTGTGAAGTCATAGAATGGAGGTGAGTGAAGTCAAAATGGAGGTGTGTGAACTCATAAAATGGAGATGTGTGAAGTCATGGAATGGACGTGCGTGAAGTCCAAAAATGGAGGTGTGTGAAGTCAAACAATGTTGGTATGTGAAGTCAGAGAATGGAGGTGTGTGAAGTCAAAGAATGGAAGTGTGTGAAGTCAAAATGGAGGTGTGTGAAGTCACAGAATGGAGGTGTGTGAAGTCACAGAATGGAGGTGTGTGAAGTCATAGAATGGAGGTGTGTGAAGTCACAGAATAGAGGTGTGTGAAGTCACAGAATGGAGGTGTGTGAAGTCACATAATGGAGGTGTGTGCACTCACAATGGAGGTGTGTGAAGTCACAGAATGGAGGTGTGTGAAGTCAAACAATAAAGGAGTGTGGAGGCACAGAATGGAGGTCTGTGAAGTCATAGAATGGAGGTGTGTTAAGTCACAGAATGGAGGTGTGTGAAGTCAGAGAATGGAGGTGTGTGAATTCAGAATGGAGGTGTGTGAAGTCACAGAACGGAGATTTGTGAAGTCATAGAACGGAGGTGCGTGAAGTCATAGAATGGATGTTTCTGAAGTAAGAATGAAGGTGTGTGAAGTCATAGAATGGAGGTGTGTGACGACAAAATGGAGGTGTGTGAACTCATAGAATGGAGGTGTGTGAAGTCATAGAATGGAGGTGTGTGAAGTCATGGAATGGAGGTGTGTGAAGTCAAAGAATCGAGGTGTGTGAAGTCAAACAATAAAGGTGTGTGAAGTCACAGAATGGAGGTGTGTGAAATCACAGAATGGAGGTTTGTGAAGTCAAAAAGTGGTGTGTAGAGTTACAAATGCAGGTGTGTGAAATCATAGAATGGAGGTGTGTGAAGTCAAAGAATGGAGGTGTGTGAAGACAAAATGGAGGTGTGTGAACTCATAGAATGGAGGTGTGTGTACTCATAGAATGGAGGTGTGTGAAGTCAAAGAATGGAGGTGTGTGAAGTCAAAGAATGGAGGTGTGCGAAGTCACAGAATGGAGGTGTGTGAAATCACAGAATGGAGGTTTGTGAAGTCAAAAAGTGGTGTGTAGAGTCACAAACAGAGGTGTGTGAAATCATAGAATGCAGGTGTGTGAAGTCAAACAATGGAGGTGTGTGAAGTCATAGAATGGAGTTGTGGGAAGTCATGGAATGGAGATGTGTGAAGTCATAGAATGGAGGTGTGTGAAGTCAGAATGGAGGTGTGTGAAATCATAGAATGGAGGTGTGTGAAGTCAGAATGGAGGTGTGTGAACTCATAGAATGGAGGTGTGTGAAGTCACAATGGAGGTTTGTGAAGTCATGGAATGTAGATGTGTGAAGTCCAAAAATTGAGGTCTGTGAAGTCGAACAATGGTGGTGTGTGAAGTAACAGAATGGAGGTGTGTGAAGTCAAAGTATATAAGTGTGTGAAGTCAAAATGGAGGTGTGTGAAGTCACAGAATGGAGGTGTGTGAAGTCACAGAATGGAGGTGTGTGATGTCACAGAATGGAGGTGTGTGAAGTCATATTATGGAGGTGTGTGAAGTCAAAATGGAGGTGTATGAACTCACAGAATGGAGGTGTGTGAACTCATAGAATGGAGGTGTGTGAAGTCAAGGAATGGTGGTGTGTGAAGTCAAAGAATGGAGTTTTGTGAAGTCAAACAATAAAGGTGTGTGAAGTCACAGAATGGAGGTGTGTGAAATCACAGAATGGAGGTGTGTGAAGTCAAAAAGGTGGTGTGTAGAGTCACAAATGGAGGTGTGTGAACTCATAGAATGGAGGTGTGTGAAGTCAAAGAATGGAGGTGTGTGAAGTCATCGAATGGAGGTGTGTGAATTCATGGAATGGAGGTGTGTGAAGTCATAGAATGCAGGTGTGTGAAGTCATAGAATGGATGTTTCTGAAGTAAGAATGAAGGTGTGTGAAGTCATAGATTGGAGGTGTGTGAAGTCAAAATGGAGGTGTGTGAACTCATAGAATGGAGGGGTGTGAAGTCATGGAATGGAGGTGTGTGAAGTCAAAGAATGGAGGTGTGTGAAGTCAAAAAGATGGTGTGTAGAGTCACAAATGAAGGTGTGTGAACTCATAGAATGGAGGTGTGTGAAGTCAAAGAATGGAGGTTTGTGAAGTCATCGAATGGAGGTGTGTGAAGTCATGGAATGGAGGTGTGTGAAGTCACAGAATGCGGGTGTGTGAAGTCAGAATGGAGTTGTGTGAAGTCATAGAATGAAGGTGTGTGAAGTCAGAATGGAGGTGTGTGAAGTCATAGAATGGAGGTTTGTGAAGTCAGAATGGGGGTGTGTGAACTCATAGAATGGAGGTGTGTGAAGTAACAATGGAGGTGTGTGAAGTCATAGAATGGAGGTGTGTGAAGTCACAGTATGGAGGTGTGGGAAGCCATAGAATGGAGCTTTGTGAAGTCAGATTGGAGGTGTGTGAAGTCACAGAATGGAGGTGTGTGAACTCAGAATGGAGGTGTGTGAAGTCACAGAATGGAGGTGTGAAGTCATAGAATGGAGGTGTGTGAAGTCATAATGTAGGTGTGTGAAGTCACAGAATTGATGTGTGTGAAGTCACAGAATGGAGGTTTTTGAATTCATAGAATGGAGGTGTGTGAAGTCACAGAATGGAGGTTTGTGAAGTCATAGAATGGAGGTGTGTCAAGTCATAGAATGGAGGTTTGTGAACTCATAGAATGGAGGTGTGTGAAGTCATAGAATGGATGTTTCTGAAGTAAGAATGTAGGTGTGTGAAGTCTTAGAATGGAGGTGTGTGAAGTCAAAATGTTGGTGTGTGAACTCAAAGAATGGATGTGTGTGAACAGATAGAGTGGAGGTGTGTGAAGGCATGGAATGGACGTGTGTGAAGTCAAAGAATGGAGGTGTGTGAAGTCAAACAATGGAGGTGTGCGAAGTCACAGAATGGAGGTTTGTGAAGTCACAGAATGGAAGTGTGTGAAGTCAAAATGGAGGTGTGTGAAGTAACAGAATGGAGGTGTGTGAAGTCACAGAATGGAGGTGTGTGAACTCATAGAATGGAGGTGTGTAAGCCATAGAATGGATGTTTCTGAAGTAGAATGAAGGTGTGTGAAGTCATAGAATGGAGCTGTGTGAAGTCAAAATGGAGGTGTGCGAACTCATAAAATGGAGATGTGTGAAGTCATGGAATGTAGGTGTGTGAGTCCAAAAATTGAGGTGTGTGAAGTCGAACAATTTTGATGTGTGAAGTCAAAGAATGGAGGTGTGTGAAGTCAAAGAATGGAAGTGTGTGAAGTCAAAATGGAGGTGTGTGAAGTCACAGAATGGAGGTATGTGAAGTCATAGAATGGAGGTGTGTGAATTCACACAATGGAGGTGTGTGATGTCACAGAATGGAAGTGTGTGAAGTCACATTATGGAGGTGTTCGAAGTCAAAATGGAGGTGTATGAACTCATAGAATGGAGGTGTGTGAACTCATAGAATGGAGGTGTGTGAAGTCATGGAATGGAGGTGTGTGAAGTCAAAGAATGGAGTTTTGTGAAGTCAAACAATAAAGCTGTGTGAAGTCACAGAATGGAGGTGTGTGAAATCAAAGAATGGAGGTGTGTGAAGTCAAAAAGGTGGTGTGTAGAGTCACAAATGGAGGTGTGTGAACCCATAGAATGGAGGTGTGTGAAGTCAAAGAATGGAGGTGTGTGAAGTCATGGAATGGAGGTGTGTGAAGTCACAGAATGGAGGTGTGTGAAGTCATAGAATGGAGGTGTGTGAAATCATAGAATGGATGTTTCTGAAGTAAGAATGAAGGTGTGTTAAGTCATAGAATGGAGGTGTGTGAAGTCAAAATGGAGGTGTGTGAACTCATAGAATGGAGGGGTGTGAATTCATGGAATGGAGGTGTGTGAAGTCAAAGAATGGAGGTGTGTGAAGTCAAACCATAAATGTGTGTGAAGTCACAGAATGGAGGTGTGTGAAATCACAGAATGGAGGTGTGTGAAGTCAAAAAGATGGTGTGTAGAGTCACAAATGGAGGTGTGTGAACTCATAGAATGGAGGTGTGTGAAGTCAAAGAATGGAGGTTTGTGAAGTCATCGAATGGAGGTGTGTGAATTGATGGAATAGAGGTGTGTGAAGTCACAGAATGCAGGTGTGTGAAGTCAGAATGGAGTTGTGTGAAGTCATAGAATGAAGGTTTGTGAAGTCAGAATGGAGGTGTGTGAAGTCATAGAATGGAGGTGTGTGATGTCAGAATGGGGGTGTGAGAACTCATAGAATGGAGGTGTGGGAAGTCACAATGGAGGTGTGTGAAGTCATAGAATGGAGGTGTGTGAAGTCAAAGTATGGAGGTGTGTGAAGCCATAGAATGGAGCTGTGTGAAGTCAGATTGGAGGTGTGTGAAGTAACAGAATGGAGGTGTGTGAACTCAGAATGGAGGTGTGTGAAGTCACAGAATGGATGTTTGTGAAGTAAGAATGAAGGTGTGTTAAGTCATAGAATGGAGGTGTGTAAAGGCACAGAATGGAGGTGTGTGAAGTCATAGAATGAAGGTGTGTGACTCACAATGGAGGTGTGTGAAGTCATAGAATGGAGGTATGTGAAGCCAGAATTGAGGTGTGTGAAGTCACAGAATTGAGGTGTGTGAAGTCACAGAATGGAGGTTTGTGAAGTCATAGAATGGAGGTGTGTGAAGTCATAGAATGGATGTTTCTGAAGTAGAGTGAAGGTGTGTGAAGTCATAGAATGGACGTGTGTGAAGTCAAAATGGAGGTGTGTGAACTCATAAAATGGAGATGTGTGAAGTCATGGAATGGAGGTGCGTGAAGTCCAAAAATTTAGGTGTGTGAAGTCAAACAATGGTGGTATGTGAAATCAGAGAATGGAGGTGTGTGAAGTCAAAGAATGGAAGTGTGTGAAGTCAAAATGGAGGTGTGTGAAGTCACAGAGTGGAGGTGTGTGAAGTCACAGAATGGAGGTGTGTGAAGTCATAGAATGGAGGTGTGTGAAGTCACAGAATGGAGGTGTGTGAAGTCACAGAATGGTGGTGTGTGAAGTCACAGAATGGAGGTGTGTGAAGTCACAGAATGGAGGTGTGTGAAGTCAAACAGTAAAGGACTGTGAAGTCACAGAATGGAGGTCTGTGAAGTCATAGAATGGAGGTGTGTTAAGTCACAGAATGGAGGTGTGTGAATTCAGAATGGAGGTGTGTGAAGTCACAGAACGGAGATTTGTGAAGTCATAGAACGGAGGTGCGTGAAGTCATAGAATGGATGTTTCTGAAGTAAGAATGAAGGTGTGTGAAGTCATAGAATGGAGGTGTGTGATGACAAAATGGAGGTGTGTGAACTCATAGAATGGAGGTGTGTGAACTCATAGAATGGAGGTGTGTGAAGTCATGGAATAGAGGTGTGTGAAGTCAAAGAATGGAGGTGTGTGAAGTCAAACAATAAAGGTGTGTGAAGTCACAGATGGAGGTGTGTCAAATCACAGAATGGAGGTTTGTGAAGTCAAAAAGGTGGTGTGTAGAGTCACAAATGGAGGTGTGTGAAATCATAGAATGGAGGTGTGTGAAGTCATAGAATGGAGGTGTGTGAAGTCACAGAATGCAGGTGTGTGAAGTCACAACGGAGGTGTGTAGTCATAGATTGGAGGTGGAGAAGTCATAGAAAGGAGGTGTGGGAAGTCATAGAATGGAGGAGTGTGAAGTCATACAGTGCAGGTGACTGAAGTCACAGATTCCAGGTCTGTGAAATCATAGAATCGAGGTGGGTGATGTCAGAATGGAGGTGTGCGAAGTCATAAAATAGAGGTGTGTGAAGTCAGAATGGAGGTGTGTGAAGTCATAGATGGAGACGAGTGAAGTCATATTATGGAGGTGTGTGAAATCATAGAATGGAGTTTTGTGAAGTCAAAGAATGGAGCTGTGTGAATTCAAAATGGAGGTGTGTGAAGTCATAGAATGGAGGTGTGTGAAGTCAAAATGGAGGTGTGTTAAGTCGTAGAATGGAGGTGTGTGAAGTCACAGAATGGACGGGTATGAAGTCATAGAATGGAGGTGTGTGAAGTCCTAGAATGGATGTTTCTGAATTAAGAATGAAGGTGTGTGAAGTCATAGAGTGGAGGTGTGTGAATTCATAGAATGGATGTTTGTGAAGTAAGAATGAAGTGTTAAGTCATAGAATGGAGGTGTGTGAAGTCACAGAATGGAGGTGTGTGAAGTCATAGAATGGAGCTGTGTGAAGTCAGAATGGAGGTGTGTGAAGTCATAGAATGGAGGTGTGTGAAGTCAAAAATGGAGGTGTGTGAAGTCAAAGAATGGAAGTGTGTGAAGTCATAGAATGGAGGTGTATGAAGTCACATAATTGATGTTTGTGAAGGCAGAATGGAGGTGTGTGAACTCACAATGGAGGTGTGTGAAGTCATAGAATGGAGGTGTGTGAAGTCACAGAATTGATGTTTGTGAAGTCAGAATGGAGGTGTGTGAAGTCACAGAATTGATGTTTGTGAAGTCAGAATGGAGGTGTGTGAAGTCAGAATGGAGGTGTGTGAAGTCATAGAAAGGAGGTGTGTGATGTCACAGAATGGAGGTGTGTGAACTCAGAATGGTGGTGTGTGAAGTCACAGAATGGAGGTGTGTGAAGTCATAGAATGGAGGTATGTGAAGTCATAGAATGGAGGTGTGTTAAGTCATAATGTAGGTGTGTGAAGTCACAGAATTGAGGTGTGTGAAGTCACAGAATGGAGGTGGGTGAAGTCATAGAATGGAGGTGTGTGAAGTCATAGAATGGAGGTGTGTGAATTCATAGAATGGATGTTTGTGAAGTCAGAATGGAGGTGTGTGAAGTCATAGAATGGAGGTGTGTGAAGTCATAGAATGGAGGTGTGTGAAGTCACAGAATTGATGTTTGTGAAGTCAGAATGGAGGTGTGTGAACTCACAATGGAGGTGTGTGAAGTCATAGAATGGAGGTGTGTGAAGTCACAGAACTGATGTTTGTGAAGTCAGAATGGAGGTGTGTGAACTCACAATGGAGGTGTGAAGTCACAGAATGGAGGTGTGTGAAGTCATAGAATAGAGGTGTGTGAAGTCATAGAATTGAGGTGTGTGAACTCATAGAATGGAGATGTGTGAAGTCACAGAATGGAGGTTTGTGAAGTCATAGAATTGAGGTGTGTGAAGTCAAAGAATGGAAGTGTGTGAAGTCATAGAATGGAGGTGTGTGAAGTCACAGAATTGATGTTTGTGAAGTCAGAATGGAGGTGTGTGAACTCACAATGGAGGTGTGTGAAGTCATAGAATGGAGGTGTGTGAAGTCACAGAACTGATGTTTGTGAAGTCAGAATGGAGGTGTGTGAACTCACAATGGAGGTGTGAAGTCACAGAATGGAGGTGTGTGAAGTCATAGAATAGAGGTGTGTGAAGTCATAGAATTGAGGTGTGTGAACTCATAGAATGGAGATGTGTGAAGTCACAGAATGGAGGTTTGTGAAGTCATAGAATTGAGGTGTGTGAAGTCATAGAATTGAGGTGTGTGAAGTCATAGAATGGAGGTGTGTGAACTCATAGAATGGAGGTGTGTGACGTCACAATGTAAATGTGTGAAGTCATAGAATGGAGGTGTGTGAAGTCACAAAATGGCGGTGTTTGAAGTCAAAATGGAGGTGTGTGACGTCCTAAAATGGAGGTGTGTGAAGTCATAGAATGGAGGTATGTGAAATCATAGAATGGGGTTTTGTGAAGTCACAGAATGGAGGTGTGAAGTCATAGAATGGAGGTGGGTGAAGTCATAGAAATTAGGTGTAGGAAATCATAGAATGGAGAAGTGTGAAGTCATAGAGTGGAGGACTGTGAAGTCATAGAATGGAGGTGTGTGAAATCAGAATGTAGGTTTGCAAAGTCATAGAACAGAGTTGTGTGAAGTCAGAATGGAGTTGTGTGAAGTCATAAAATGGAGGTGTGTGAACTCATAGAATGGAGGTGTGAGACATCACAATGGAAGTGTGTGAAGTCATATAATGGAGGTTTGTGAAGTTACAGAATGGAGGTGTGTGAAGTCACAGAATGGAGGTTTGTGAAGTCAAATTGGAGGGGTGTGAATTCGGAGAATGGAGGAGTGTGAAGTCACAGAATGGAGGTGGGTGAACTCACAGAATGGAGGTGTGTGAAGTCCTAGAATGGAGGTGTGTGAAGTCACAGAATGGAGGTATTTGAAGTCATATATTGGAGGTGTGTGAAGTCAAAATGTATGTGTGAAGTCATAGAATGGGGGTGTGTGAAGTCATAGAATGGAGGTGGTGAAGTGACAGAATGGAGGTGTGTGAATTCATAGAATAAAGGTGTGAGAAGTCACAGAATGGCGGTGTGTGAAGTCACAGAATGGGGCTTTCTGAAGTCAAAGAATGGAGGTGTGTGAAGTCAGAGAATGGAGGTGTGTGAACTCAGAATGGAGGTGTGTGAAGTCACAGAATGGAGGTGTGTGAAGTCACAGAACGGAAGTGTGGGAAGTCATAGAATGGAGGTGTGTGAAGTCAGAATGGAGGTGTGTGAAGTCATAGAATGGAGGTGTGTGAAGTCATAGAATGGATGTTTCTGAATTAAGAATGAAGGTGTGCGAAGTCATAGAGTGGAGGTGTGTGAAGTCATAGAATGGAGGTGTGTGAAGTCAGAATGGACGTGTGTGAAATCATAGAATGGAGGTGTGTGAAGTCACAGAAAGGACGGGTATGAAGTCATAGAATGGAGGTGTGTGAATTCACAGAATTGAGGTGTTTGAAGTCATATATTGGAGGTGTGTGCAGTCAAAATGGATGTGTGAAGTCATAGAATGGAGGTGTGTGAAATCATAGAATGAGGGTGTATGTGGTCATAGAATGGAGGTGTGTGATGTCCCAGAATGGAGGTGTGTGAAGTCATGGAATGGAGGTGTGTGAAGTCATAGAATGGAAGTGTGTGAAGTCACAGAATGGAGGTGTGTGAAGTCACAATGATGGTGTGTGAAGTCATAGAATGGATGTTTCTGAAGTCAGAACGGAGGTGTGTAGTCATAGATTGGAGGTGGTGAAGTCATAGAAAGGAGGTGTGGGAAGTCCTAGAATGGAGGAGTGTGAAGTCAGAGAGTGCAGGTGACTGAAGTCACAGATTCCAGGTCTGTGAAGTCATAGAATGGAGGTAGGTGATGTCAGAATGGAGGTGTGAGAAGTCATAAAATAGAGGTGTGTGAAGTCAGAATGGAGGTGTGTGAAGTCATAGATGGAGTTGTGTGAAGTCATAAAATGGAGGTGTGTGAAATCATAGAATGGAGTTTTGTGAAGTCACAGAATGGATCTGTGTGAATTCAGAATGGAGGTTTGTGAAGTCATAGAATGGAGGTGTGTGAAGTCAGAATGGAGGTGTTTGAACTCATAGAATGGAGGTGTGTGACGTCAAAGAATGGCGGTGTGTGAAGTCATAGAAAGGAGCTGTGTGAAGTCAGAATGGAGGTGTGTGAAGTCACAAAATGGAGGTGTGTGAACACAGAATGGAGGTGTGTGAAGTCAAAGAATGGAGGTGTGTGAAGTCATAGAATGGAGGTGTGTGAAGTCATAGAATGTATGTTTGTGAAGGAAGAATGAAGGTATGTGAAGTCACAGAATGGAGGTGTGTGAAGTCACAGAATGGAGGTGTGTGAAGACATAGAATGGAGGTGTGGGAAGTCATAAAATGGAGTTGTGTGAAGTCACAGAATGAACGTGTGTGAAGTCAGAATGGGGGTGTGAAGTCATAGAACGGAGGTAGGTGAAGTCATAGAAAGGAAGTGTGGGAAGTCATAGAATGGAGGAGTGTGAAGTCATAGACTGGAGGTGGGTGAAGTCACAGATTCGAGGTCTGTGAAGTCATAGAATGGAGGTGTGTGAAGTCAGAATGGAGGTGTGTGAAGTCATAGAATAGAGGTGTCTGAACTCATAGAATGGACGTGTGTGACGTCACAATGGAAGTGTGTGAACTCATAGAATGGAGGTGTGTGAAGTCACAGAATGGAGGTGTGTGAAGTCAAAATGGAGGTGTGTGACGTCCTAAAATGGAGGTGTGTGAAGTCATAGAATGGAGGTGTGTGAAATCCTAGAATGGAGGTTTGTGAAGTCACAGAATGGAGGTGTGTGAACTCAGAATGGAGGTGTGTGAAGTCACAGAATGGAGGTGTGTGAAGTCATAGCATGGAGGTATGTGAAATCATAGAATGGAAGTGTGTGAAGTCATAGAATGGAGGTGTGTGAAGTCATACAATGAAGGGGTGTGAAGTCCTAGAATGGAGGTGTGTGAAGTCACAGAAAGGAGGTGTGTTAAGTCACATAATGGAGGTGTGGGAAGTCAAAATGGAGGTGTGTGATGTCATAAAATGGAGGTGTGTGAAGTCATAGAATGGAGGTGTGTGAAATCATAGAATGGAGGTTTGTGAAGTCATAGAATGGAGGTGTGTGAAGTCACAGAATGGAGGTTTGTGAAATCATAGAATGGAGGTATGTGAAGTCAAATTGGAGGGGTGTGAAATCGGAGAATGGAGGGGTTTGATGTCACAGAATGGAGGTGGTTGAAGTCACAGAATGGAGTTGTGTGAAGTCCTAGAATGGAGGTGTGTGAAGTCGCAAAATGGACGGGTGTGAAGTCATAGAATGGAGGTGTGTGAAGTCATAGAATGGAAGTGTGTGAAGTCACAGAATGGAGGTGTGTGAAGTCACAGAATGGAGCTGTGTGAAGTCACAGAATGGAGGTGTGTGAACTTAGAATGGAGGTGTATGAAGTCACAGAATGGAGGTCTGTGAAGTCATAGAATGGAAGTGTGTGAAATCATAGAATGGATGTATGTGAAGTCAGAATGGAGGTGTGTGAAGTCATCGAATGGAGTTGTGTGAACTCAGAATGGAGGTGTGTGAAGTCACAGAATGGAGGTTTTTGAAGTCATAGAATGGAGGTGTGTGAAGTCATAGAATGGATGTTTCTGAAGTAAGAATGAAGGTGTGTGAAGTCATAGAATGGAGGTGTGTGAACTCATAGAATGGAGGAGTGTGAAGTCACACAATGGAGGTGTGTGAAGTCAGAACGGAGGTGTGTAGTCATAGATTGGAGGTGGAGAAATCATAGAAACGAGGTGTGGGAAGTCATAGAATGGAGGAGTGTGAAGTCATAGAGTGCAGGTGACTGAAGTCACAGATTCCAGGTCTGTGAAGTCATAGAATGGAGGTGGGTGATGTCAGAATGGAGGTGTGCGAAGTCATAAAATAGAGGTGTGTGAAGTCAGAATGGAGGTGTGTGAAGTCACAGATGGAGATGTGTGAAGTCATATTGTGGAGGTGTGTGAAATCATAGAATGGAGTTTTGTAAAGTCACTGAATGGAGCTGTGTGAATTCAGAATGGAGGTGTGTGAAGTCATAGAATGGAGGTGTGTGAAGTCAGAATGGAGGTGTTTGAACTCATAGAATGGAGGTGTGTGACGTCAAAGAATGAAGGTGTGTGAAGTCATAGAATGGAGGTGTGAGAAGTCAAAATGGAGGTGTGTGAAATCATAGAATGGAGGTGTGTGAACTCATAGAATGGAGGTGTGTGAAGTCATGGAATGGAGGTGTGTGAAGTCAAAGAATGGAGGTGTGTGAAGTCAAACAATAAAGGTGTGTGAAGTCACAGAATGGAGGTGTGTGAAATCACAGAATGGAGGTTTGTGAAGTCAAAAAGGTGGTGTGTAGAGTCACAAATGGAGGTGTGTGAAATTATAGAATGGAGGTGTGTGAATTCAAAGAATGGAGGTGTGTGAAGTCATAGAATGCAGTTGTAGGAAGTCATGGAATGGAGGTGTGTGAAGTCACAGAATGGAGGTGTGTGAAGTCAGAAGGGGATGTGTGAACTCGTAGAATTGAGGTGTGTGAAGTCAGAATGGAGGTGTGTGAAGTCATAGAATGGAGGTGTGTGAAGACAGAATGGAAGTGTGTGAACTCATAGAATGGAGGTGTGTTAAGTCACAATGGAGGTTGGGAAGTCATAGAATGGAGGTGTGTGAAGTCACAAAATGGAGGTGTGTGAAGTCATAGAATGGAGCTGTGTGAAGTCAGATTGGAGGTGTGTGAAGTCACAGAATGGAGGTGTGTGAACTCAGAATGGAGGTGTGTGAAGTCACAGAATGGAGGTGTGTGAAGTCATAGAATGGATGTGTGTGAAGTCATAGAATGGAGGTGTGTGAAGTCATAACGTAGGTGTGTGAAGTCATAGAATGGAGGTGTGTGAATCCATAGAATGGATGTTTGTGAAGTAAGAATGAAGGTGTTAAGTCATAGAATGGAGGTGTGTGAAGTCACAGAATGGAGGTGTGAAGTCATAGAATGGAGCTGTGTGAATTCAGAATATAGGAGTGTGAAGTCATAGAATGGAGGTGTGTGAACTAACAATGGAGGTGTGTGAAGTCAAAGAATGGAGGTGTGTGAAGTCAAAGAATGGATGTGTGTGAAGTTATAGAATGGAGGTGTGTGAAGTCACAGAATTGATGTTTGTGAAGTCAGAATGGAGGTGTGTGAACTCACAATGGAGGTGTGTGAAGTCAAAGAATGGAGCTGTGTGAAGTCACAGAATTGATGTTTGTGAAGTCAGAATGGAGGTGTGTGAAGTCAGAATGGAGGTGTGTGAAGTCATAGAAAGTAGGTGTGTGAAGTCATAGAATTGAGGCGTGTGAACTCATAGAATGGAGATGTGTGAAGTCACAGAATGGAGGTGTGTGAAGTCATAGAATGGAGGTGTGTGAAGTCATAGAATTGAGGCGTGTGAACTCATAGAATGGAGATGTGTGAAGTCACAGAATGGAGGTGTGTGAAGTCATAGAATTGAGGTGTGTGAAGTCATAGAATTGAGGTGAGTGAAGTCATAGAATGGAGGTGTGTGAACTCATAGAATGGAGGTGTGTGATGTCACAATGTAAATGTCTGAAGTCCTATGATGGAGGTGTGTGAAGTCACAGAATGGCTGTGTGTGAAGTCAAAATGGAGGTGTGTGACGTCCTAAAATGGAGGTGTGTGAAGTCATAGAATGGAGGTGTGTGAAATCATAGAATGGAGGGTTGTGAAGTCACACAATGGAGGTGTGTGAAGTCAGAATGGAGGTGTGAAGTCATAGAATGGAGGTGGGTGAAGTCATAGAAATTAGGTGTGGGAAGTCATAGAAGTGTGAAGTCATAGAGTGGAGGTCTGTGAAGTAATAGAATGGAGGTGTGTGAAGTCAGAATGTAGGTTTGCGAAGTCATAGAACAGAGGTGTGTGAAGTCATAGAATGGAGGTGTGTGAACTCATAGAATGGAGGTGTGTGACGTCACAATGGAAGTGTGTGAAGTCATATAATGGAGATTTGTGAAGTTACAGAATGGAGGTGTGTGAAGTCACAGAATGGAGGTTTGTGAAGACATAGAATGGAGGTATGTGAATTCACAAAATGGAGGTGGGTGAAGTCACATAATGGAGGTGTGTGAAGTCATAGAATGGAGGTGTATGAAGTCACAGAATGGACGGGTATGAAGTCATAGAATGGATGTGTGTGAAGTCACAGATTTGAGGTATTTGAAGTCATATATTGGAGGTGTGTGAAGTCAAAATGGTTGTGTGAAGTCATAGAATGGAGGTGTGTGAAGTCATAAAATGGAGGTGGTGAAGTGACAGAATGGAGGTGTGTGAATTCATAGAATAGAGGTGTGAGAAGTCACAGAATGGAGGTGTGTGAAGTCGCAGAATGGGGCTTTGTGAAGTCAAAGAATGGAGGTGTGTGAAGTCAGAGAATGGAGGTGTGTGAACTCAGAATATAGGTGTGTGAAGTCACAGAATGGAGGTGTGTGAAGTCACAGAATGGAAGTATGGGAAGTCATAGAATGGAGGTGTGTGAAGTCACAGAATTGAGGTGTTTGAAGTCATATATTGGAGGTGTGTGAAGTCAAAATTAATGTGTGAAGTCATAGAATGGAGGTGTGTGAAGTCGTAGAATGGAAGTGTGTGAAGTCACAGAATGGAGGTGTGTGAAGTCACAGAATGGAGGTGTGTGAAGTCACAGAATGGAGGTGTGTGAACTCAGAATGGAGGTGTGTGAAGTCACAGAATGGAGGTCTGTGAAGTCATAGAATGGAAGTGTGTGAAATCATACAATGGAGGTATGTGAAGTCAGAATGGAGGTGTGTGAAGTCATCGAATGGAGTTGTGTGAACTCAGAATGGAGGTGTGTGAAGTCACAGAATGGAGGTTTATGGAGTCATAGAATGGAGGGTGTGAAGTCATAGAATGGATGTTTCTGAAGTAAGAATGAAGGTGTGTGAAGTCATAGAATGGAGGTGTGTGAACTCATAGAATGGAGGAGTGTGAAGTCACACAATGGAGGTGTGTGAAGTCAGAACGGAGGTGTGTAGTCATAGATTGGAGGTGGAGAAATCATAGAAACGAGGTGTGGGAAGTCATAGAATGGAGGAGTGTGAAGTCATAGAGTGCAGGTGACTGAAGTCACAGACTCCAGGTCTGTGAAGTCATAGAATGGAGGTGGGTGATGTCAGAATGGAGGTGTGCGAAGTCATAAAATAGAGGTGTGTGAAGTCAGAATGGAGGTGTGTGAAGTCACAGATGGAGATGTGTGAAGTCATATTGTGGAGGTGTGTGAAATCATAGAATGGAGTTTTGTGAAGTCACTGAATGGAGCTGTGTGAATTCAGAATGGAGGTGTGTGAAGTCATAGAATGGAGGTGTGTGAAGTCAGAATGGAGGTGTTTGAACTCATAGAATGGAGGTGTGTGACGTCAAAGAATGAAGGTGTGTGAAGTCATAGAATGGAGGTGTGAGAAGTCAAAATGGAGGTGTGTGAACTCATAGAATGGAGGTGTGTGAACTCATAGAATGGAGGTGTGTGAAGTCATGGAATGGAGGTGTGTGAAGTCAAAGAATGGAGGTGTGTGAAGTCAAACAATAAAGGTGTGTGAAGTCACAGAATGGAGGTGTGTGAAATCACAGAATGGAGGTGTGTGAAGTCAAAAAGGTGGTATGTAGAGTCACAAATGGAGGTGTGTGAAATTATAGAATGGAGGTGTGTGAATTCAAAGAATGGAGGTGTGTGAAGTCATAGAATGCAGTTGTAGGAAGTCATGGAATGGAGGTGTGTGAAGTCACAGAATAGAGGTGTGTGAAGTCAGAATGGAGATGTGTGAACTCGTAGAATGGAGGTGTGTGAAGTCAGAATGGAGGTGTGTGAAGTCATAGAATGGAGGTGTGTGAAGACAGAATGGAGGTGTGTGAACTCATAGAATGGAGGTGTGTTAAGTCACAATGGAGGTTGTGAAGTCATAGAATGGAGGTGTGTGAAGTCACAGAATGGACGGGTATGAAGTCATAGAATGGATGTGTGTGAAGTCACAGATTTGAGGTATTTGAAGTCATATATTGGAGGTGTGTGAAGTCAAAATGGGTGTGTGAAGTCATAGAATGGAGGTGTGTGAAGTCATAGAATGGAGGTGGTGAAGTGACAGAATGGAGGTGTGTGAATTCATAGAATAGAGGTGTGAGAAGTCACAGAATGGAGGTGTGTGAAGTCACAGAATGGAGGTTTGTGAAGTCAAAAAGGTGGTATGTAGAGTCACAAATGGAGGTGTGTGAAATTATAGAATGGAGGTGTGTGAATTCAAAGAATGGAGGTGTGTGAAGTCATAGAATGCAGTTGTAGGAAGTCATGGAATGGAGGTGTGTGAAGTCACAGAATAGAGGTGTGTGAAGTCAGAATGGAGATGTGTGAACTCGTAGAATGGAGGTGTGTGAAGTCAGAATGGAGGTGTGTGAAGTCATAGAATGGAGGTGTGTGAAGACAGAATGGAGGTGTGTGAACTCATAGAATGGAGGTGTGTAAAGTCACAGAATGGAGGTGTGTGAAGTCAAAGAATGGAGGTGTGTGAAGTCACAGAAAGGACGGGTATGAAGTCATAGAATGGATGTGTGTGAAGTCACAGATTTGAGGTATTTGAAGTCATATATTGGAGGTGTGTGAAGTCAAAATGGGTGTGTGAAGTCATAGAATGGAGGTGTGTGAAGTCATAGAATGGAGGTGGTGAAGTGACAGAATGGAGGTGTGTGAATTCATAGAATAGAGGTGTGAGAAGTCACAGAATGGAGGTGTGTGAAGTCGCAGAATGGGGCTTTGTGAAGTCAAAGAATGGAGGTGTGTGAAGTCAGAGAATGGAGGTGTGTGAACTCAGAATATAGGTGTGTGAAGTCACAGAATGGAGGTGTGTGAAATCATAGAATGGAAGTGTGGGAAGTCATAGAATGGAGGTGTGTGAAGTCAGAATGGAGGTGTGTGAAGTCATAGAATGGAGGTGTGTGAAGTCATAGAATGGATGTTTCTGAATTAAGAATGAAGGTGTGTGAAGTCATAGAGTGGAGGTGTGTGAAGTCATAGAATGGAGGTGTGTGAAGTCAGAATGGACGTGTGTGAAGTCGTAGAATGGAGGTGTGTGAAGTCAGAATAGAGGTGTGTGAAGTCATAGAATGGAGGTGTTTGAATTCACAGAATTGAGGTGTTTGAAGTCATATATTGGAGTTGTGTGCAGTCAAAATGGATGTGTGAAGTCATATAATGGAGGTGTGTGAAATCATAGAATGAGGGTGTATGTGGTCATAGAATGGAGGTGTGTGATGTCCCAGAAAGGAGGTGTGTGAAGTCATAGAATGGAGGTGTGTGAAATCATAGAATGGAGGGTTGTGAAGTCACACAATGGAGGTGTGTGAAGTCAGAATGGAGGTGTGAAGTCATAGAATGGAGGTGGGTGAAGTCATAGAAATTAGGTGTGGGAAGTCATAGAAGTGTGAAGTCATAGAGTGGAGGTCTGTGAAGTAATAGAATGGAGGTGTGTGAAGTCAGAATGTAGGTTTGCGAAGTCATAGAACAGAGGTGTGTGAAGTCATAGAATGGAGGTGTGTGAACTCATAGAATGGAGGTGTGTGACGTCACAATGGAAGTGTGTGAAGTCATATAATGGAGATTTGTGAAGTTACAGAATGGAGGTGTGTGAAGTCACAGAATGGAGGTTTGTGAAGACATAGAATGGAGGTATGTGAATTCACAGAATGGAGGTGGATGAAGTCACATAATGGAGGTGTGTGAAGTCATAGAATGGAGGTGTGTGAAGTCACAGAATGGACGGGTATGAAGTCATAGAATGGATGTGTGTGAAGTCACAGATTTGAGGTATTTGAAGTCACATATTGGAGGTGTGTGAAGTCAAAATGGTTGTGTGAAGTCATAGAATGGAGGTGTGTGAAGTCATAGAATGGAGGTGGTGAAGTGACAGAATGGAGGTGTGTGAATTCATAGAATAGAGGTGTGAGAAGTCACAGAATGGAGGTGTGTGAAGTCGCAGAATGGGGCTTTGTGAAATCAAAGAATGGAGGTGTGTGAAGTCAGAGAATGGAGGTGTGTGAACTCAGAATATAGGTGTGTGAAGTCACAGAATGGAGGTGTGTGAAGTCACAGAATGGAAGTATGGGAAGTCATAGAATGGAGGTGTGTGAAGTCACAGAATTGAGGTGTTTGAAGTCATATATTGGAGGTGTGTGAAGTCAAAATTGATGTGTGAAGTCATAGAATGGAGGTGTGTGAAGTCGTAGAATGGAAGTGTGTGAAGTCACAGAATGGAGGTGTGTGAAGTCACAGAATGGAGGTGTGTGAAGTCACAGAATGGAGGTGTGTGAACTCAGAATGGAGGTGTGTGAAGTCACAGAATGGAGGTCTGTGAAGTCATAGAATGGAAGTGTGTGAAATCATACAATGGAGGTATGTGAAGTCAGAATGGAGGTGTGTGAAGTCATCGAATGGAGTTGTGTGAACTCAGAATGGAGGTGTGTGAAGTCACAGAATGGAGGTTTATGAAGTCATAGAATGGAGGGTGTGAAGTCATAGAGTGGATGTTTCTGAAGTAAGAATGAAGGTGTGTGAAGTCATAGAATGGAGGTGTGTGAACTCATAGAATGGAGGAGTGTGAAGTCACACAATGGAGGTGTGTGAAGTCAGAACGGAGGTGTGTAGTCATAGATTGGAGGTGGAGAAATCATAGAAACGAGGTGTGGGAAGTCATAGAATGGAGGAGTGTGAAGTCATAGAGTGCAGGTGACTGAAGTCACAGACTCCAGGTCTGTGAAGTCATAGAATGGAGGTGGGTGATGTCAGAATGGAGGTGTGCGAAGTCATAAAATAGAGGTGTGTGAAGTCAGAATGGAGGTGTGTGAAGTCACAGATGGAGATGTGTGAAGTCATATTGTGGAGGTGTGTGAAATCATAGAATGGAGTTTTGTGAAGTCACTGAATGGAGCTGTGTGAATTCAGAATGGAGGTGTGTGAAGTCATAGAATGGAGGTGTGTGAAGTCAGAATGGAGGTGTTTGAACTCATAGAATGGAGGTGTGTGACGTCAAAGAATGAAGGTGTGTGAAGTCATAGAATGGAGGTGTGAGAAGTCAAAATGGAGGTGTGTGAACTCATAGAATGGAGGTGTGTGAACTCATAGAATGGAGGTGTGTGAAGTCATGGAATGGAGGTGTGTGAAGTCAAAGAATGGAGGTGTGTGAAGTCAAACAATAAAGGTGTGTGAAGTCACAGAATGGAGGTGTGTGAAATCACAGAATGGAGGTGTGTGAAGTCAAAAAAGTGGTATGTAGAGTCACAAATGGAGGTGTGTGAAATTATAGAATGGAGGTGTGTGAATTCAAAGAATGGAGGTGTGTGAAGTCATAGAATGCAGTTGTAGGAAGTCATGGAATGGAGGTGTGTGAAGTCACAGAATAGAGGTGTGTGAAGTCAGAATGGAGATGTGTGAACTCGTAGAATGGAGGTGTGTGAAGTCAGAATGGAGGTGTGTGAAGTCATAGAATGGAGGTGTGTGAAGACAGAATGGAGGTGTGTGAACTCATAGAATGGAGGTGTGTTAAGTCACAATGGAGGTTGTGAAGTCATAGAATGGAGGTGTGTGAAGTCACAGAATGGACGGGTATGAAGTCATAGAATGGATGTGTGTGAAGTCACAGATTTGAGGTATTTGAAGTCATATATTGGAGGTGTGAGAAATCAAAATGGGTGTGTGAAGTCATAGAATGGAGGTGTGTGAAGTCATAGAATGGAGGTGGTGAAGTGACAGAATGGAGGTGTGTGAATTCATAGAATAGAGGTGTGAGAAGTCACAGAATGGAGGTGTGTGAAGTCGCAGAATGGAGGTGTGTGAAGTCAAAAAGGTGGTATGTAGAGTCCCAAATGGAGGTGTGTGAAATTATAGAATGGAGGTGTGTGAATTCAAAGAATGGAGGTGTGTGAAGTCATAGAATGCAGTTGTAGGAAGTCATGGAATGGAGGTGTGTGAAGTCACAGAATAGAGGTGTGTGAAGTCTGAATGGAGATGTGTGAACTCGTAGAATTGAGGTGTGTGAAGTCAGAATGGAGGTGTGTGAAGTCATAGAATGGAGGTGTGTGAAGACAGAATGGAAGTGTGTGAACTCATAGAATGGAGGTGTGTTAAGTCACAATGGAGGTTGGGAAGTCATAGAATGGAGGTGTGTGAAGTCACAAAATGGAGGTGTGTGAAGTCATAGAATGGAGCTGTGTGAAGTCAGATTGGAGGTGTGTGAAGTCACAGAATGGAGGTGTGTGAACTCAGAATGGAGGTGTGTGAAGTCACAGAATGGAGGTGTGTGAAGTCATAGAATGGATGTGTGTGAAGTCATAGAATGGAGGTGTGTGAAGTCATAACGTAGGTGTGTGAAGTCATAGAATGGAGGTGTGTGAATCCATAGAATGGATGTTTGTGAAGTAAGAATGAAGGTGTTAAGTCATAGAATGGAGGTGTGTGAAGTCACAGAATGGAGGTGTGAAGTCATAGAATGGAGCTGTGTGAATTCAGAATATAGGAGTGTGAAGTCATAGAATGGAGGTGTGTGAACTAACAATGGAGGTGTGTGAAGTCAAAGAATGGAGGTGTGTGAAGTCAAAGAATGGATGTGTGTGAAGTTATAGAATGGAGGTGTGTGAAGTCACAGAATTGATGTTTGTGAAGTCAGAATGGAGGTGTGTGAACTCACAATCTAGGTGTGTGAAGTCAAAGAATGGAGGTGTGTGAAGTCACAGAATTGATGTTTGTGAAGTCAGAATGGAGGTGTGTGAAGTCAGAATGGAGGTGTGTGAAGTCATAGAAAGTAGGTGTGTGAAGTCATAGAATTGAGGCGTGTGAACTCATAGAATGGAGATGTGTGAAGTCACAGAATGGAGGTGTGTGAAGTCATAGAATGGAGGTGTGTGAAGTCATAGAATTGAGGCGTGTGAACTCATAGAATGGAGATGTGTGAAGTCACAGAATGGAGGTGTGTGAAGTCATAGAATTGAGGTGTGTGAAGTCATAGAATTGAGGTGAGTGAAGTCATAGAATGGAGGTGTGTGAACTCATAGAATGGAGGTGTGTGATGTCACAATGT
Organism: Megascapheus bottae; assembly: GCF_031878675.1. Taxonomy (NCBI): domain Eukaryota; kingdom Metazoa; phylum Chordata; class Mammalia; order Rodentia; family Geomyidae; genus Megascapheus; species Megascapheus bottae. The sequence continues at coordinate 87,692 of NW_028327556.1, read as the reverse complement.
AAATGTCTGAAGTCCTATGATGGAGGTGTGTGAAGTCACAGAATGGCTGTGTGTGAAGTCAAAATGGAGGTGTGTGACGTCCTAAAATGGAGGTGTGTGAAGTCATAGAATGGAGGTGTGTGAAATCATAGAATGGAGGGTTGTGAAGTCACACAATGGAGGTGTGTGAAGTCAGAATGGAGGTGTGAAGTCATAGAATGGAGGTGGGTGAAGTCATAGAAATTAGGTGTGGGAAGTCATAGAAGTGTGAAGTCATAGAGTGGAGGTCTGTGAAGTAATAGAATGGAGGTGTGTGAAGTCAGAATGTAGGTTTGCGAAGTCATAGAACAGAGGTGTGTGAAGTCATAGAATGGAGGTGTGTGAACTCATAGAATGGAGGTGTGTGACGTCACAATGGAAGTGTGTGAAGTCATATAATGGAGATTTGTGAAGTTACAGAATGGAGGTGTGTGAAGTCACAGAATGGAGGTTTGTGAAGACATAGAATGGAGGTATGTGAATTCACAGAATGGAGGTGGGTGAAGTCACATAATGGAGGTGTGTGAAGTCATAGAATGGAGGTGTGTGAAGTCACAGAATGGACGGGTATGAAGTCATAGAATGGATGTGTGTGAAGTCACAGATTTGAGGTATTTGAAGTCATATATTGGAGGTGTGTGAAGTCAAAATGGGTGTGTGAAGTCATAGAATGGAGGTGTGTGAAGTCATAAAATGGAGGTGGTGAAGTGACAGAATGGAGGTGTGTGAATTCATAGAATAGAGGTGTGAGAAGTCACAGAATGGAGGTGTGTGAAGTCGCAGAATGGGGCTTTGTGAAGTCAAAGAATGGAGGTGTGTGAAGTCAGAGAATGGAGGTGTGTGAACTCAGAATATAGGTGTGTGAAGTCACAGAATGGAGGTGTGTGAAGTCACAGAATGGAAGTATGGGAAGTCATAGAATGGAGGTGTGTGAAGTCACAGAATTGAGGTGTTTGAAGTCATATATTGGAGGTGTGTGAAGTCAAAATTGATGTGTGAAGTCATAGAATGGAGGTGTGTGAAGTCGTAGAATGGAAGTGTGTGAAGTCACAGAATGGAGGTGTGTGAAGTCACAGAATGGAGGTGTGTGAAGTCACAGAATGGAGGTGTGTGAACTCAGAATGGAGGTGTGTGAAGTCACAGAATGGAGGTCTGTGAAGTCATAGAATGGAAGTGTGTGAAATCATACAATGGAGGTATGTGAAGTCAGAATGGAGGTGTGTGAAGTCATCGAATGGAGTTGTGTGAACTCAGAATGGAGGTGTGTGAAGTCACAGAATGGAGGTTTATGGAGTCATAGAATGGAGGGTGTGAAGTCATAGAATGGATGTTTCTGAAGTAAGAATGAAGGTGTGTGAAGTCATAGAATGGAGGTGTGTGAACTCATAGAATGGAGGAGTGTGAAGTCACACAATGGAGGTGTGTGAAGTCAGAACGGAGGTGTGTAGTCATAGATTGGAGGTGGAGAAATCATAGAAACGAGGTGTGGGAAGTCATAGAATGGAGGAGTGTGAAGTCATAGAGTGCAGGTGACTGAAGTCACAGACTCCAGGTCTGTGAAGTCATAGAATGGAGGTGGGTGATGTCAGAATGGAGGTGTGCGAAGTCATAAAATAGAGGTGTGTGAAGTCAGAATGGAGGTGTGTGAAGTCACAGATGGAGATGTGTGAAGTCATATTGTGGAGGTGTGTGAAATCATAGAATGGAGTTTTGTGAAGTCACTGAATGGAGCTGTGTGAATTCAGAATGGAGGTGTGTGAAGTCATAGAATGGAGGTGTGTGAAGTCAGAATGGAGGTGTTTGAACTCATAGAATGGAGGTGTGTGACGTCAAAGAATGAAGGTGTGTGAAGTCATAGAATGGAGGTGTGAGAAGTCAAAATGGAGGTGTGTGAACTCATAGAATGGAGGTGTGTGAACTCATAGAATGGAGGTGTGTGAAGTCATGGAATGGAGGTGTGTGAAGTCAAAGAATGGAGGTGTGTGAAGTCAAACAATAAAGGTGTGTGAAGTCACAGAATGGAGGTGTGTGAAATCACAGAATGGAGGTGTGTGAAGTCAAAAAAGTGGTATGTAGAGTCACAAATGGAGGTGTGTGAAATTATAGAATGGAGGTGTGTGAATTCAAAGAATGGAGGTGTGTGAAGTCATAGAATGCAGTTGTAGGAAGTCATGGAATGGAGGTGTGTGAAGTCACAGAATAGAGGTGTGTGAAGTCAGAATGGAGATGTGTGAACTCGTAGAATGGAGGTGTGTGAAGTCAGAATGGAGGTGTGTGAAGTCATAGAATGGAGGTGTGTGAAGACAGAATGGAGGTGTGTGAACTCATAGAATGGAGGTGTGTTAAGTCACAATGGAGGTTGTGAAGTCATAGAATGGAGGTGTGTGAAGTCACAGAATGGACGGGTATGAAGTCATAGAATGGATGTGTGTGAAGTCACAGATTTGAGGTATTTGAAGTCATATATTGGAGGTGTGAGAAGTCAAAATGGGTGTGTGAAGTCATAGAATGGAGGTGTGTGAAGTCATAGAATGGAGGTGGTGAAGTGACAGAATGGAGGTGTGTGAATTCATAGAATAGAGGTGTGAGAAGTCACAGAATGGAGGTGTGTGAAGTCGCAGAATGGAGGTGTGTGAAGTCAAAAAGGTGGTATGTAGAGTCCCAAATGGAGGTGTGTGAAATTATAGAATGGAGGTGTGTGAATTCAAAGAATGGAGGTGTGTGAAGTCATAGAATGCAGTTGTAGGAAGTCATGGAATGGAGGTGTGTGAAGTCACAGAATAGAGGTGTGTGAAGTCTGAATGGAGATGTGTGAACTCGTAGAATTGAGGTGTGTGAAGTCAGAATGGAGGTGTGTGAAGTCATAGAATGGAGGTGTGTGAAGACAGAATGGAAGTGTGTGAACTCATAGAATGGAGGTGTGTTAAGTCACAATGGAGGTTGGGAAGTCATAGAATGGAGGTGTGTGAAGTCACAAAATGGAGGTGTGTGAAGTCATAGAATGGAGCTGTGTGAAGTCAGATTGGAGGTGTGTGAAGTCACAGAATGGAGGTGTGTGAACTCAGAATGGAGGTGTGTGAAGTCACAGAATGGAGGTGTGTGAAGTCATAGAATGGATGTGTGTGAAGTCATAGAATGGAGGTGTGTGAAGTCATAACGTAGGTGTGTGAAGTCATAGAATGGAGGTGTGTGAATCCATAGAATGGATGTTTGTGAAGTAAGAATGAAGGTGTTAAGTCATAGAATGGAGGTGTGTGAAGTCACAGAATGGAGGTGTGAAGTCATAGAATGGAGCTGTGTGAATTCAGAATATAGGAGTGTGAAGTCATAGAATGGAGGTGTGTGAACTAACAATGGAGGTGTGTGAAGTCAAAGAATGGAGGTGTGTGAAGTCAAAGAATGGATGTGTGTGAAGTTATAGAATGGAGGTGTGTGAAGTCACAGAATTGATGTTTGTGAAGTCAGAATGGAGGTGTGTGAACTCACAATCTAGGTGTGTGAAGTCAAAATATGGAGGTGTGTGAAGTCACAGAATTGATGTTTGTGAAGTCAGAATGGAGGTGTGTGAAGTCAGAATGGAGGTGTGTGAAGTCATAGAAAGTAGGTGTGTGAAGTCATAGAATTGAGGCGTGTGAACTCATAGAATGGAGATGTGTGAAGTCACAGAATGGAGGTGTGTGAAGTCATAGAATGGAGGTGTGTGAAGTCATAGAATTGAGGCGTGTGAACTCATAGAATGGAGATGTGTGAAGTCACAGAATGGAGGTGTGTGAAGTCATAGAATTGAGGTGTGTGAAGTCATAGAATTGAGGTGAGTGAAGTCATAGAATGGAGGTGTGTGAACTCATAGAATGGAGGTGTGTGATGTCACAATGTAAATGTCTGAAGTCCTATGATGGAGGTGTGTGAAGTCACAGAATGGCTGTGTGTGAAGTCAAAATGGAGGTGTGTGACGTCCTAAAATGGAGGTGTGTGAAGTCATAGAATGGAGGTGTGTGAAATCATAGAATGGAGGGTTGTGAAGTCACACAATGGAGGTGTGTGAAGTCAGAATGGAGGTGTGAAGTCATAGAATGGAGGTGGGTGAAGTCATAGAAATTAGGTGTGGGAAGTCATAGAAGTGTGAAGTCATAGAGTGGAGGTCTGTGAAGTAATAGAATGGAGGTGTGTGAAGTCAGAATGTAGGTTTGCGAAGTCATAGAACAGAGGTGTGTGAAGTCATAGAATGGAGGTGTGTGAACTCATAGAATGGAGGTGTGTGACGTCACAATGGAAGTGTGTGAAGTCATATAATGGAGATTTGTGAAGTTACAGAATGGAGGTGTGTGAAGTCACAGAATGGAGGTTTGTGAAGACATAGAATGGAGGTATGTGAATTCACAAAATGGAGGTGGGTGAAGTCACATAATGGAGGTGTGTGAAGTCATAGAATGGAGGTGTATGAAGTCACAGAATGGACGGGTATGAAGTCATAGAATGGATGTGTGTGAAGTCACAGATTTGAGGTATTTGAAGTCATATATTGGAGGTGTGTGAAGTCAAAATGGTTGTGTGAAGTCATAGAATGGAGGTGTGTGAAGTCATAAAATGGAGGTGGTGAAGTGACAGAATGGAGGTGTGTGAATTCATAGAATAGAGGTGTGAGAAGTCACAGAATGGAGGTGTGTGAAGTCGCAGAATGGGGCTTTGTGAAGTCAAAGAATGGAGGTGTGTGAAGTCAGAGAATGGAGGTGTGTGAACTCAGAATATAGGTGTGTGAAGTCACAGAATGGAGGTGTGTGAAGTCACAGAATGGAAGTATGGGAAGTCATAGAATGGAGGTGTGTGAAGTCACAGAATTGAGGTGTTTGAAGTCATATATTGGAGGTGTGTGAAGTCAAAATTGATGTGTGAAGTCATAGAATGGAGGTGTGTGAAGTCGTAGAATGGAAGTGTGTGAAGTCACAGAATGGAGGTGTGTGAAGTCACAGAATGGAGGTGTGTGAAGTCACAGAATGGAGGTGTGTGAACTCAGAATGGAGGTGTGTGAAGTCACAGAATGGAGGTCTGTGAAGTCATAGAATGGAAGTGTGTGAAATCATACAATGGAGGTATGTGAAGTCAGAATGGAGGTGTGTGAAGTCATCGAATGGAGTTGTGTGAACTCAGAATGGAGGTGTGTGAAGTCACAGAATGGAGGTTTATGGAGTCATAGAATGGAGGGTGTGAAGTCATAGAATGGATGTTTCTGAAGTAAGAATGAAGGTGTGTGAAGTCATAGAATGGAGGTGTGTGAACTCATAGAATGGAGGAGTGTGAAGTCACACAATGGAGGTGTGTGAAGTCAGAACGGAGGTGTGTAGTCATAGATTGGAGGTGGAGAAATCATAGAAACGAGGTGTGGGAAGTCATAGAATGGAGGAGTGTGAAGTCATAGAGTGCAGGTGACTGAAGTCACAGACTCCAGGTCTGTGAAGTCATAGAATGGAGGTGGGTGATGTCAGAATGGAGGTGTGCGAAGTCATAAAATAGAGGTGTGTGAAGTCAGAATGGAGGTGTGTGAAGTCACAGATGGAGATGTGTGAAGTCATATTGTGGAGGTGTGTGAAATCATAGAATGGAGTTTTGTGAAGTCACTGAATGGAGCTGTGTGAATTCAGAATGGAGGTGTGTGAAGTCATAGAATGGAGGTGTGTGAAGTCAGAATGGAGGTGTTTGAACTCATAGAATGGAGGTGTGTGACGTCAAAGAATGAAGGTGTGTGAAGTCATAGAATGGAGGTGTGAGAAGTCAAAATGGAGGTGTGTGAACTCATAGAATGGAGGTGTGTGAACTCATAGAATGGAGGTGTGTGAAGTCATGGAATGGAGGTGTGTGAAGTCAAAGAATGGAGGTGTGTGAAGTCAAACAATAAAGGTGTGTGAAGTCACAGAATGGAGGTGTGTGAAATCACAGAATGGAGGTGTGTGAAGTCAAAAAAGTGGTATGTAGAGTCACAAATGGAGGTGTGTGAAATTATAGAATGGAGGTGTGTGAATTCAAAGAATGGAGGTGTGTGAAGTCATAGAATGCAGTTGTAGGAAGTCATGGAATGGAGGTGTGTGAAGTCACAGAATAGAGGTGTGTGAAGTCAGAATGGAGATGTGTGAACTCGTAGAATGGAGGTGTGTGAAGTCAGAATGGAGGTGTGTGAAGTCATAGAATGGAGGTGTGTGAAGACAGAATGGAGGTGTGTGAACTCATAGAATGGAGGTGTGTTAAGTCACAATGGAGGTTGTGAAGTCATAGAATGGAGGTGTGTGAAGTCACAGAATGGACGGGTATGAAGTCATAGAATGGATGTGTGTGAAGTCACAGATTTGAGGTATTTGAAGTCATATATTGGAGGTGTGAGAAGTCAAAATGGGTGTGTGAAGTCATAGAATGGAGGTGTGTGAAGTCATAGAATGGAGGTGGTGAAGTGACAGAATGGAGGTGTGTGAATTCATAGAATAGAGGTGTGAGAAGTCACAGAATGGAGGTGTGTGAAGTCGCAGAATGGAGGTGTGTGAAGTCAAAAAGGTGGTATGTAGAGTCCCAAATGGAGGTGTGTGAAATTATAGAATGGAGGTGTGTGAATTCAAAGAATGGAGGTGTGTGAAGTCATAGAATGCAGTTGTAGGAAGTCATGGAATGGAGGTGTGTGAAGTCACAGAATAGAGGTGTGTGAAGTCTGAATGGAGATGTGTGAACTCGTAGAATTGAGGTGTGTGAAGTCAGAATGGAGGTGTGTGAAGTCATAGAATGGAGGTGTGTGAAGACAGAATGGAAGTGTGTGAACTCATAGAATGGAGGTGTGTTAAGTCACAATGGAGGTTGGGAAGTCATAGAATGGAGGTGTGTGAAGTCACAAAATGGAGGTGTGTGAAGTCATAGAATGGAGCTGTGTGAAGTCAGATTGGAGGTGTGTGAAGTCACAGAATGGAGGTGTGTGAACTCAGAATGGAGGTGTGTGAAGTCACAGAATGGAGGTGTGTGAAGTCATAGAATGGATGTGTGTGAAGTCATAGAATGGAGGTGTGTGAAGTCATAACGTAGGTGTGTGAAGTCATAGAATGGAGGTGTGTGAATCCATAGAATGGATGTTTGTGAAGTAAGAATGAAGGTGTTAAGTCATAGAATGGAGGTGTGTGAAGTCACAGAATGGAGGTGTGAAGTCATAGAATGGAGCTGTGTGAATTCAGAATATAGGAGTGTGAAGTCATAGAATGGAGGTGTGTGAACTAACAATGGAGGTGTGTGAAGTCAAAGAATGGAGGTGTGTGAAGTCAAAGAATGGATGTGTGTGAAGTTATAGAATGGAGGTGTGTGAAGTCACAGAATTGATGTTTGTGAAGTCAGAATGGAGGTGTGTGAACTCACAATCTAGGTGTGTGAAGTCAAAGAATGGAGGTGTGTGAAGTCACAGAATTGATGTTTGTGAAGTCAGAATGGAGGTGTGTGAAGTCAGAATGGAGGTGTGTGAAGTCATAGAAAGTAGGTGTGTGAAGTCATAGAATTGAGGCGTGTGAACTCATAGAATGGAGATGTGTGAAGTCACAGAATGGAGGTGTGTGAAGTCATAGAATGGAGGTGTGTGAAGTCATAGAATTGAGGCGTGTGAACTCATAGAATGGAGATGTGTGAAGTCACAGAATGGAGGTGTGTGAAGTCATAGAATTGAGGTGTGTGAAGTCATAGAATTGAGGTGAGTGAAGTCATAGAATGGAGGTGTGTGAACTCATAGAATGGAGGTGTGTGATGTCACAATGTAAATGTCTGAAGTCCTATGATGGAGGTGTGTGAAGTCACAGAATGGCTGTGTGTGAAGTCAAAATGGAGGTGTGTGACGTCCTAAAATGGAGGTGTGTGAAGTCATAGAATGGAGGTGTGTGAAATCATAGAATGGAGGGTTGTGAAGTCACACAATGGAGGTGTGTGAAGTCAGAATGGAGGTGTGAAGTCATAGAATGGAGGTGGGTGAAGTCATAGAAATTAGGTGTGGGAAGTCATAGAAGTGTGAAGTCATAGAGTGGAGGTCTGTGAAGTAATAGAATGGAGGTGTGTGAAGTCAGAATGTAGGTTTGCGAAGTCATAGAACAGAGGTGTGTGAAGTCATAGAATGGAGGTGTGTGAACTCATAGAATGGAGGTGTGTGACGTCACAATGGAAGTGTGTGAAGTCATATAATGGAGATTTGTGAAGTTACAGAATGGAGGTGTGTGAAGTCACAGAATGGAGGTTTGTGAAGACATAGAATGGAGGTATGTGAATTCACAGAATGGAGGTGGGTGAAGTCACATAATGGAGGTGTGTGAAGTCATAGAATGGAGGTGTGTGAAGTCACAGAATGGACGGGTATGAAGTCATAGAATGGATGTGTGTGAAGTCACAGATTTGAGGTATTTGAAGTCATATATTGGAGGTGTGTGAAGTCAAAATGGTTGTGTGAAGTCATAGAATGGAGGTGTGTGAAGTCATAAAATGGAGGTGGTGAAGTGACAGAATGGAGGTGTGTGAATTCATAGAATAGAGGTGTGAGAAGTCACAGAATGGAGGTGTGTGAAGTCGCAGAATGGGGCTTTGTGAAGTCAAAGAATGGAGGTGTGTGAAGTCAGAGAATGGAGGTGTGTGAACTCAGAATATAGGTGTGTGAAGTCACAGAATGGAGGTGTGTGAAGTCACAGAATGGAAGTATGGGAAGTCATAGAATGGAGGTGTGTGAAGTCACAGAATTGAGGTGTTTGAAGTCATATATTGGAGGTGTGTGAAGTCAAAATTGATGTGTGAAGTCATAGAATGGAGGTGTGTGAAGTCGTAGAATGGAAGTGTGTGAAGTCACAGAATGGAGGTGTGTGAAGTCACAGAATGGAGGTGTGTGAAGTCACAGAATGGAGGTGTGTGAACTCAGAATGGAGGTGTGTGAAGTCACAGAATGGAGGTCTGTGAAGTCATAGAATGGAAGTGTGTGAAATCATACAATGGAGGTATGTGAAGTCAGAATGGAGGTGTGTGAAGTCATCGAATGGAGTTGTGTGAACTCAGAATGGAGGTGTGTGAAGTCACAGAATGGAGGTTTATGGAGTCATAGAATGGAGGGTGTGAAGTCATAGAATGGATGTTTCTGAAGTAAGAATGAAGGTGTGTGAAGTCATAGAATGGAGGTGTGTGAACTCATAGAATGGAGGAGTGTGAAGTCACACAATGGAGGTGTGTGAAGTCAGAACGGAGGTGTGTAGTCATAGATTGGAGGTGGAGAAATCATAGAAACGAGGTGTGGGAAGTCATAGAATGGAGGAGTGTGAAGTCATAGAGTGCAGGTGACTGAAGTCACAGACTCCAGGTCTGTGAAGTCATAGAATGGAGGTGGGTGATGTCAGAATGGAGGTGTGCGAAGTCATAAAATAGAGGTGTGTGAAGTCAGAATGGAGGTGTGTGAAGTCACAGATGGAGATGTGTGAAGTCATATTGTGGAGGTGTGTGAAATCATAGAATGGAGTTTTGTGAAGTCACTGAATGGAGCTGTGTGAATTCAGAATGGAGGTGTGTGAAGTCATAGAATGGAGGTGTGTGAAGTCAGAATGGAGGTGTTTGAACTCATAGAATGGAGGTGTGTGACGTCAAAGAATGAAGGTGTGTGAAGTCATAGAATGGAGGTGTGAGAAGTCAAAATGGAGGTGTGTGAACTCATAGAATGGAGGTGTGTGAACTCATAGAATGGAGGTGTGTGAAGTCATGGAATGGAGGTGTGTGAAGTCAAAGAATGGAGGTGTGTGAAGTCAAACAATAAAGGTGTGTGAAGTCACAGAATGGAGGTGTGTGAAATCACAGAATGGAGGTGTGTGAAGTCAAAAAGGTGGTATGTAGAGTCACAAATGGAGGTGTGTGAAATTATAGAATGGAGGTGTGTGAATTCAAAGAATGGAGGTGTGTGAAGTCATAGAATGCAGTTGTAGGAAGTCATGGAATGGAGGTATGTGAAGTCACAGAATAGAGGTGTGTGAAGTCAGAATGGAGATGTGTGAACTCGTAGAATGGAGGTGTGTGAAGTCAGAATGGAGGTGTGTGAAGTCATAGAATGGAGGTGTGTGAAGACAGAATGGAGGTGTGTGAACTCATAGAATGGAGGTGTGTTAAGTCACAATGGAGGTTGTGAAGTCATAGAATGGAGGTGTGTGAAGTCACAGAATGGACGGGTATGAAGTCATAGAATGGATGTGTGTGAAGTCACAGATTTGAGGTATTTGAAGTCATATATTGGAGGTGTGTGAAGTCAAAATGGGTGTGTGAAGTCATAGAATGGAGGTGTGTGAAGTCATAGAATGGAGGTGGTGAAGTGACAGAATGGAGGTGTGTGAATTCATAGAATAGAGGTGTGAGAAGTCACAGAATGGAGGTGTGTGAAGTCACAGAATGGAGGTTTGTGAAGTCAAAAAGGTGGTATGTAGAGTCCCAAATGGAGGTGTGTGAAATTATAGAATGGAGGTGTGTGAATTCAAAGAATGGAGGTGTGTGAAGTCATAGAATGCAGTTGTAGGAAGTCATGGAATGGAGGTGTGTGAAGTCACAGAATAGAGGTGTGTGAAGTCAGAATGGAGATGTGTGAACTCGTAGAATGGAGGTGTGTGAAGTCAGAATGGAGGTGTGTGAAGTCATAGAATGGAGGTGTGTGAAGACAGAATGGAGGTGTGTGAACTCATAGAATGGAGGTGTGTAAAGTCACAGAATGGAGGTGTGTGAAGTCAAAGAATGGAGGTGTGTGAAGTCACAGAAAGGACGGGTATGAAGTCATAGAATGGATGTGTGTGAAGTCACAGATTTGAGGTATTTGAAGTCATATATTGGAGGTGTGTGAAGTCAAAATGGGTGTGTGAAGTCATAGAATGGAGGTGTGTGAAGTCATAGAATGGAGGTGGTGAAGTGACAGAATGGAGGTGTGTGAATTCATAGAATAGAGGTGTGAGAAGTCACAGAATGGAGGTGTGTGAAGTCGCAGAATGGGGCTTTGTGAAGTCAAAGAATGGAGGTGTGTGAAGTCAGAGAATGGAGGTGTGTGAACTCAGAATATAGGTGTGTGAAGTCACAGAATGGAGGTGTGTGAAATCATAGAATGGAAGTGTGGGAAGTCATAGAATGGAGGTGTGTGAAGTCAGAATGGAGGTGTGTGAAGTCATAGAATGGAGGTGTGTGAAGTCATAGAATGGATGTTTCTGAATTAAGAATGAAGGTGTGTGAAGTCATAGAGTGGAGGTGTGTGAAGTCATAGAATGGAGGTGTGTGAAGTCAGAATGGACGTGTGTGAAGTCGTAGAATGGAGGTGTGTGAAGTCAGAATAGAGGTGTGTGAAGTCATAGAATGGAGGTGTTTGAATTCACAGAATTGAGGTGTTTGAAGTCATATATTGGAGTTGTGTGCAGTCAAAATGGATGTGTGAAGTCATATAATGGAGGTGTGTGAAATCATAGAATGAGGGTGTATGTGGTCATAGAATGGAGGTGTGTGATGTCCCAGAAAGGAGGTGTGTGTAGTCATAGAATGGAGGTGTGTGAAATCATAGAATGGAGGGTTGTGAAGTCACACAATGGAGGTGTGTGAAGTCAGAATGGAGGTGTGAAGTCATAGAATGGAGGTGGGTGAAGTCATAGAAATTAGGTGTGGGAAGTCATAGAAGTGTGAAGTCATAGAGTGGAGGTCTGTGAAGTAATAGAATGGAGGTGTGTGAAGTCAGAATGTAGGTTTGCGAAGTCATAGAACAGAGGTGTGTGAAGTCATAGAATGGAGGTGTGTGAACTCATAGAATGGAGGTGTGTGACGTCACAATGGAAGTGTGTGAAGTCATATAATGGAGATTTGTGAAGTTACAGAATGGAGGTGTGTGAAGTCACAGAATGGAGGTTTGTGAAGACATAGAATGGAGGTATGTGAATTCACAGAATGGAGGTGGGTGAAGTCACATAATGGAGGTGTGTGAAGTCATAGAATGGAGGTGTGTGAAGTCACAGAATGGACGGGTATGAAGTCATAGAATGGATGTGTGTGAAGTCACAGATTTGAGGTATTTGAAGTCACATATTGGAGGTGTGTGAAGTCAAAATGGTTGTGTGAAGTCATAGAATGGAGGTGTGTGAAGTCATAGAATGGAGGTGGTGAAGTGACAGAATGGAGGTGTGTGAATTCATAGAATAGAGGTGTGAGAAGTCACAGAATGGAGGTGTGTGAAGTCGCAGAATGGGGCTTTGTGAAGTCAAAGAATGGAGGTGTGTGAAGTCAGAGAATGGAGGTGTGTGAACTCAGAATATAGGTGTGTGAAGTCACAGAATGGAGGTGTGTGAAGTCACAGAATGGAAGTATGGGAAGTCATAGAATGGAGGTGTGTGAAGTCACAGAATTGAGGTGTTTGAAGTCATATATTGGAGGTGTGTGAAGTCAAAATTGATGTGTGAAGTCATAGAATGGAGGTGTGTGAAGTCGTAGAATGGAAGTGTGTGAAGTCACAGAATGGAGGTGTGTGAAGTCACAGAATGGAGGTGTGTGAAGTCACAGAATGGAGGTGTGTGAACTCAGAATGGAGGTGTGTGAAGTCACAGAATGGAGGTCTGTGAAGTCATAGAATGGAAGTGTGTGAAATCATACAATGGAGGTATGTGAAGTCAGAATGGAGGTGTGTGAAGTCATCGAATGGAGTTGTGTGAACTCAGAATGGAGGTGTGTGAAGTCACAGAATGGAGGTTTATGAAGTCATAGAATGGAGGGTGTGAAGTCATAGAGTGGATGTTTCTGAAGTAAGAATGAAGGTGTGTGAAGTCATAGAATGGAGGTGTGTGAACTCATAGAATGGAGGAGTGTGAAGTCACACAATGGAGGTGTGTGAAGTCAGAACGGAGGTGTGTAGTCATAGATTGGAGGTGGAGAAATCATAGAAACGAGGTGTGGGAAGTCATAGAATGGAGGAGTGTGAAGTCATAGAGTGCAGGTGACTGAAGTCACAGACTCCAGGTCTGTGAAGTCATAGAATGGAGGTGGGTGATGTCAGAATGGAGGTGTGCGAAGTCATAAAATAGAGGTGTGTGAAGTCAGAATGGAGGTGTGTGAAGTCACAGATGGAGATGTGTGAAGTCATATTGTGGAGGTGTGTGAAATCATAGAATGGAGTTTTGTGAAGTCACTGAATGGAGCTGTGTGAATTCAGAATGGAGGTGTGTGAAGTCATAGAATGGAGGTGTGTGAAGTCAGAATGGAGGTGTTTGAACTCATAGAATGGAGGTGTGTGACGTCAAAGAATGAAGGTGTGTGAAGTCATAGAATGGAGGTGTGAGAAGTCAAAATGGAGGTGTGTGAACTCATAGAATGGAGGTGTGTGAACTCATAGAATGGAGGTGTGTGAAGTCATGGAATGGAGGTGTGTGAAGTCAAAGAATGGAGGTGTGTGAAGTCAAACAATAAAGGTGTGTGAAGTCACAGAATGGAGGTGTGTGAAATCACAGAATGGAGGTGTGTGAAGTCAAAAAAGTGGTATGTAGAGTCACAAATGGAGGTGTGTGAAATTATAGAATGGAGGTGTGTGAATTCAAAGAATGGAGGTGTGTGAAGTCATAGAATGCAGTTGTAGGAAGTCATGGAATGGAGGTGTGTGAAGTCACAGAATAGAGGTGTGTGAAGTCAGAATGGAGATGTGTGAACTCGTAGAATGGAGGTGTGTGAAGTCAGAATGGAGGTGTGTGAAGTCATAGAATGGAGGTGTGTGAAGACAGAATGGAGGTGTGTGAACTCATAGAATGGAGGTGTGTTAAGTCACAATGGAGGTTGTGAAGTCATAGAATGGAGGTGTGTGAAGTCACAGAATGGACGGGTATGAAGTCATAGAATGGATGTGTGTGAAGTCACAGATTTGAGGTATTTGAAGTCATATATTGGAGGTGTGAGAAGTCAAAATGGGTGTGTGAAGTCATAGAATGGAGGTGTGTGAAGTCATAGAATGGAGGTGGTGAAGTGACAGAATGGAGGTGTGTGAATTCATAGAATAGAGGTGTGAGAAGTCACAGAATGGAGGTGTGTGAAGTCGCAGAATGGAGGTGTGTGAAGTCAAAAAGGTGGTATGTAGAGTCCCAAATGGAGGTGTGTGAAATTATAGAATGGAGGTGTGTGAATTCAAAGAATGGAGGTGTGTGAAGTCATAGAATGCAGTTGTAGGAAGTCATGGAATGGAGGTGTGTGAAGTCACAGAATAGAGGTGTGTGAAGTCAGAATGGAGATGTGTGAACTCGTAGAATGGAGGTGTGTGAAGTCAGAATGGAGGTGTGTGAAGTCATAGAATGGAGGTGTGTGAAGACAGAATGGAGGTGTGTGAACTCATAGAATGGAGGTGTGTGAAGTCACAGAATGGAGGTGTGTGAAGTCAAAGAATGGAGGTGTGTGAAGTCACAGAATGGACGGGTATGAAGTCATAGAATGGATGTGTGTGAAGTCACAGATTTGAGGTATTTGAAGTCATATATTGGAGGTGTGTGAAGTCAAAATGGGTGTGTGAAGTCATAGAATGGAGGTGTGTGAAGTCATAGAATGGAGGTGGTGAAGTGACAGAATGGAGGTGTGTGAATTCATAGAATAGAGGTGTGAGAAGTCACAGAATGGAGGTGTGTGAAGTCGCAGAATGGGGCTTTGTGAAGTCAAAGAATGGAGGTGTGTGAAGTCAGAGAATGGAGGTGTGTGATCTCAGAATATAGGTGTGTGAAGTCACAGAATGGAGGTGTGTGAAATCATAGAATGGAAGTGTGGGAAGTCATAGAATGGAGGTGTGTGATCTCAGAATATAGGTGTGTGAAGTCATAGAATGGAGGTGTGTGAAGTCATAGAATGGATGTTTCTGAATTAAGAATGAAGGTGTGTGAAGTCATAGAGTGGAGGTGTGTGAAGTCATAGAATGGAGGTGTGTGAAGTCAGAATGGACGTGTGTGAAGTCGTAGAATGGAGGTGTGTGAAGTCAGAATAGAGGTGTGTGAAGTCATAGAATGGAGGTGTTTGAATTCACAGAATTGAGGTGTTTGAAGTCATATATTGGAGTTGTGTGCAGTCAAAATGGATGTGTGAAGTCATATAATGGAGGTGTGTGAAATCATAGAATGAGGGTGTATGTGGTCATAGAATGGAGGTGTGTGATGTCCCAGAAAGGAGGTGTGTGAAGTCAAAGAATGGAGGTGTGTGAAGTCACAGAATTGATGTTTGTGAAGTCAGAATGTAGGTGTGTGAAGTCAGAATGGAGGTGTGTGAAGTCATAGAAAGTAGGTGTGTGAAGTCATAGAATTGAGGCGTGTGAACTCATAGAATGGAGGTGTGTGACGTCACAGTGTAAATGTCTGAAGTCACAGAATGGAGGTGTGTGAAGTCATAGAATGGAGGTGTGTGAAATTACAAAATGGAGGTGTGTGAATTCATAGAATGGAGGTGTGTGATGTCATAGGATCGAGGTATGTGAAGTCACAGAATGTAGGTGTGTGAAGTCAAAATGAAGGTGTGTCAACTCATAGAATGGAGGTGTGTGACCTCATAGAATGGAGGTGTGTGAAGTCATGGAATGGAGGTGTGTGAAGTCAAAGAATAGAAGTGTGTGAAGTCAAACAATACAGGTATGTGAAGTCACAGAATGGAGGTGTGTGAAGTCACAGATTGGAAGTGTGTGAAGTCAAAACGGAGGTGTGTGAAGTCACAGAATGGAGGTGTGTGAAGTCACAGAATGGAGGTGTGTGAAGTCATAGAATTAAGGTGTGTGAAGTCATAGAATGGAGGTGTGTGAAGTCAGAGAATGGAGGTGTGTGAAGTCATAGAATGGAGGTGTGTGAAATCACAGAATTGAGGTGTGTGAAGTCAGGGAATGGAGGTGTGTGAAGTCACAGAATGGCGGTGTGTGAATTCAAAATGGAAGTGTGTGAAGTCAAAGAATGGAAGTGTGTGAAGTCATCGAATGGAAGTGTGTGAAGTCACAGAATGGAGGTGTGTGAAGTCATAGAATGGAGGTGTGTGAAGTCAGAATGGAGGTGTGTGAAGCCATAGAATGGAGGTGTGTGAAGTCAGAATAGAGGTGTGTGAACTAATAGAATGGAGGTGTGTGAAGGCACAATGGAGGTGTGTGAAGTCATAGAATGGTGGTGTGTGAAGTCATAGAATGGAGGTGTGTGAAGTCATAGAATGGAGGTGTGTGAAGTCATAGAATGGAGCTGTGTGAAGTCAGAATGTAGGTGTGTGAAGTCAGAACGGAGGTGTGTGAAGTCACAGAATGGAGGTGTGTGACATCACAGAATGGATGTTTGTGAAGTAAGAATGAAGGTATTTGAAGTCATAGAATGGAGGTGTGTGAAGTCACAGAATGGATGTGTGTGAAGTCACCGAATGGAGGTTTGTGAAGTCATAGAATGGAGGTGTGTGAACTCAGAATAGAGGTGGGTGAAGTCACAGAATGGAGGTGTGTGAAGTCATAGAATGGAGGTGTGTGAAGTCACAGAATTAAGGTGTGTGAAGTAACAGAATGGAAGTGTGTGAACTCAGAATGGAGGTGGGTGAAGTCACAGAATGGAGGTGTGTGATGTCATAGAATGGAGGTGTGTGAAGTCACAGAATGGAAGTGTGTGAATTCATAGAATGGAGATGTGTGAAATCATAAAATGGAAGTGTTTGAAGTCACAGAATGGAAGTGTGTGAAGTCAGAATGGATGTGTGTGAAGTCATAGAATTGAGGTGAGTGAATTCAGAATGGAGGTGTGTGAACTCACAGAATGGAGGTGTGTGAAATCACAGTGGAGGTGTGTGAAGTCATAGAATGGAGGTGTGTGAATTCAAAATGGAGGTGTGTGAATTCAAAGAATGGAAGTGTGTGAAGTCATCGAATGGAGGTGTGTGAAGTCACAGAATGGAGGTGTGTGAAGTCAGAATAGAGGTGTGCGAAGTCATAGAATGGAGGTGTGTGAAGTCAAAGAATGGAGGTGTGTGAAGTCAGAATGGAGGAGTGTGAAGTCACAGAATTGAGGTGTGTGAACACAGAATGGAGGTGTGTGAAGTCACAGAATGGAGGTGTGTGAAGTCATAGAATGGAGGTCTGTGAAGTCATAGAATGGATGTTTGTGAAGTATGAATGAAGGTGTGTGAAGTCATAGAATGGAGGTGTGTGAAGTCAAAGAATGGAGGTGTGTGAAGTCATAGAAGGGAGGTGTGTGAAGTCACATAATGGAGGTGTGTGAAGTCATAGAGTGGAGGTGAATGAAGTCACAGATTGGAGGTCTGTGAAGTCATAGAATGGAGGTGTGTGAAGATAGAATGCAAGTGTGTGAAGTCATAGAATAGAGATGTGTGAACTCATAGAATGGAGGTGTGTGACGTCATAATGGAAGTGTGTGAAGTCACAGAATGGAGGGGTGTGAAGTCATACAATGTAGGTGTGTGAAGTCAGAATGGAGGTGTGTGAAGTCACAGAATGGAGGTGTGTGAACTCAGAATGGAGGTGTGTGAAGTCATGGATGGAGGTGTGTGAAGTCATAGTATGGAGGTGTGTGAAATCACAGAATGGAGTTTTGTGAAGTCACAGAATGGAGCTGTGTGAAGACAGAATGGAGGTGTGTGAAGTCATACAATGGAGGTGTGTCAAGTCAGAATGGAGGGGTGTGAAATCATAGAATTGAGGTGTGTGAAGTCACAATGGTGTTGTTTGAAGTCATAGAACGGAGGTGTGTGAAGTCACATAATGTAGGTGTATGAAGTCACAGAATGGAGGTGTGTGAAGTCACAGAATGGAGGTGTGTGAAGTCACAGAATGAAGGTGTGTGAGGTCACAGAATGGAGGTGTGTGAACTCAGAATGGAGGTGGGTGAAGTCACAGAATGGAAGTGTGTGAAGTCAAACAATAGAGGTGTGTGAAATCTCGAATGGAGGTGTGCGGTCATAGAATGGAAGTGGGTGAAGTCATAGAAAGGAGGTGTGGGAAGTCATAGAATGGAGGAGTGTGAAGTCATAGAGTGGAGGTGACTGAAGTCACAGATTCGAGTTCTGTGAAGTCATAGAATGGAGGTGTGTGAAGTCAGAATGGAGGTGTGTGAAGTCATAGAAAGGAGATGTGTGAATTCATAGAATGGAGGTGTGTGACGTCACAATTGAAGAGTGTGAAGTCATAGAATGGAGGTGTGTGAAGTCACAGAATGGAGCTTTGTGAAGTCATACAATGGAGGTGAGTGAAGTCAGAATGGAGGTGTGTGAAGTCACAGAATGGAGGTGTGTGAACTCAGAATGGAGGTGTGTGAAGTCATAGATGGAGGTGTGTGAAGTCATAGTATGGAGGTGTGTGAAATCATAGAATGGAGTTTTGTGAAGTCACACAATGAAGCTGTGTGAAGTCAGAATGGAGGTGTTTGAAGCCATAGAATGGAGGTGTGTGAAGTCAGAATGGAGGTGTGTGAAATCATAGAATCAAGCTGTGTGAAGTCACAATGGAGGTGTGTGAAGTCATAGAATGGAGGTGCGTGAAGTCACAGAATGGAGGTATTTGAACTCAGAATGGAGGTGTGTGAAGTCACAGAATGGAGGTGTGTGAAGTCATAGAATTGAGGTGTGTGAAGTCACAGAATGGAGGTGTGTGAATTCATAGAATGGAGGGGTGTGAAGTCATAGAATGGAGGTGTGTGAAGTCATAGAATGGAGGTGTGTGAATTCATAGAATGGAGGTGTGTGAAGTCACAGAATGGAGGTTTGTGGACTCAAAATGGAGGTGTTTGAAGCCACAGAATGAGGTGTGTGAAGTCATAGAATGGAAGTGTGTGAAGTCATAGAATGGAGGTGTGTGAAGTCAGAATGGACATGTGTGAAGTCACAGAATTGAGGTGTGTGAACCCAGAATGGAGGTGTGGGAAGTCACAGAATGGAGGTTTGTGAAGTCATACAATGGAGGTGTGTGAAGTCATAGAATGGATGTTTCTAAAGTAAGAATGAAGGTTAGTGAAGTCATAAAATGGAGGTGTGTGAAGTCAAAATGGAGGTGTTTGAAGCCATAGAATGGAGGTGTGTGAAGTCAGAATGGAGGTGTGTGAAATCATAGAATCAAGGTGTGTGAAGTCACAATGGAGGTGTGTGAAGTCATAGAATGGAGGTGCGTGAAGTCACAGAATGGAGGTATGTGAACTCAGAATGGAGGTGGGTGAAGTCACAGAATGGAGGTGTGTGAAGTCATAGAATTGAGGTGTGTGAAGTCACAGAATGGAGGTGTGTGAATTCATAGAATGGAGGTGTGTGAATTCATAGAATGGAGGTGTGTGAAGTCATAGAATGGAGGTGTGTGAAGTCATAGAATGGAGGTGTGTGAAGTCAGAGAATGGAGGTGTGTGAAGTCATAGAATTTATGTGTGTGAAGTCATAGAATGGAGGTGTGTGAAATCACAGAATGGAGGTGTGTGAAGTCACGGAATGGAGGTGTGTGAAGTCACAGAATGGCGGTGTGTGAGTTCAAAATGGAGGTGTGTGAAGTCAAAGAATGGAAGTGTGTGAAGTCATCGAATGGAAGTGTGTGAAGTCACAGAATGGAGGTGTGTGAAGTCAGAATAGAGGTGTGCGAAGTCACAGAATGGAGGTGTGTGAAGTCAGAATGGAGGTGTATGAAGCCATAGAATGGAGGTGTGTGAAGTCAGAATAGAGGTGTGTGAACTAATAGAATGGAGGTGTGTGAAGGCACAATGGAGCTGTGTGAAGTCATAGAATGGTGGTGTGTGAAGTCATAGAATGGAGTTGTGTGAAGTCAAAGAATGGTGGTGTGTGAAGTCATAGAATGGAGCTGTGTGAAGTCAGAATGTAGGTGTGTGAAGTCAGAACGGAGGTGTGTGAAGTCACAGAATGGAGGTGTGTGCCATCACAGAATGGATGTTTGTGAAGTAAGAATGAAGGTGTTTGAAGTCATAGAATGGAGGTGTGTGAAGTCACAAAATGGAGGTGTGTGAAGTCATAGAATGGAGGTGTGTGAAGTACCAGAATGGAGGTTTGTGAAGTCATAGAATGTAGGTGTGTGAAGTCACAGAATGGAGGTGTGTGAAGTCATAGAATGGATGTTTGTGAAGTAAGAATGAAGGTGTGTGAAGTCATAGAATGGAGGTGTGTGAAGTCAAAGAATGGAGGTGTGTGAAGTCATAGAAGAGAGGTGTGTCAAGTCGCAGAATGGAGGTGTGTGAAGTCAGAATGGAGGTGTGAAGTCATAGAATGAGGTTGGGTGAAGTCATAGAAAGGAGGTGTGGTAAGTCATAGAATGGAGTAGTGTGAAGTCATAGAGTGGAGGTGAGTGAAGTCACATATTCGAAGTCTGTGAAGTCACAGAATGGATGTGTGTGAACTCAGAATGTAGGTGTGTGAAGTCATAGATGGAGGTGTGTGAAGTCATAGTATGGAGGTGTGTGAAGTCAGAATGGAGGTGTGTGAAATCATAGAATCGAGGTGTGTGAAGTCACAATGGAGTTGTGTGAAGTCATAGAATGGAGGTGTTTGAAGTCACAGAATGGAGCTGTATGAAGTCACAGAATGGAGGTGTGTGAAGTCATAGAATGGAGGTGTGTGAAGTCACAGAATTAAGGTGTGTGAAGTAACAGAATGGAAGTGTGTGAACTCAGAATGGAGGTGGGTGAAGTCACAGAATGGAGGTGTGTGAAGTCATAGAATGGAGGTGTGTGAAGTCACAGAATGGAAGTGTGTGAATTCATAGAATGGAGGTGTGTGAAATCATAAAATGGAAGTGTTTGAAGTCACAGAATGGAGGTGTGTGAAGTCAGAATGGATGTGTGTGAAGTCATAGAATTGAGGTGTGTGAAGTCAGAATGGAGGTGTGTGAACTCATAGAATGGAGGTGTGTGAAATCACAGTGGAGGTGTGTGAAATCATAGAATGGATGTGTGTGAAGTCACAGAATGGCGGTGTGTGAAGTCAAAATGGAGGTGTGTGAATTCAAAGAATGGAAGTGTGTGAAGTCATCGAATGGAGGTGTGTGAAGTCACAGAATGGAGGTGTGTGAATCAGAATAGAGGTGTGCGAAGTCATAGAATGGAGGTGTGTGAAGTCAAAGAATGGAGGTGTGTGAAGTCAGAATGGAGGTGTGTGAAGTCACAGAATTGAGGTGTGTGAACACAGAATGGAGGTGTGTGAAGTCACAGAATGGAGGTGTGTGAAGTCATAGAATGGAGGTGTGTGAAGTCATAGAATGGAGCTGTGTGAAGTCAGAATGTAGGTGTGTGAAGTCAGAACGGAGGTGTGTGAAGTCACAGAATGGAGGTGTGTGACATCACAGAATGGATGTTTGTGAAGTAAGAATGAAGGTGTTTGAAGTCATAGAATGGAGGTGTGTGAAGTCACAGAATGGAGGTGTGTGAAGTCATAGAATGGAGGTGTGTGAAGTCCCAGAATGGAGGTTTGTGAAGTCATAGAATGTAGGTGTGTGAAGTCACAGAATGGAGGTGTGTGAAGTCATAGAATGGATGTTTGTGAAGTAAGAATGAAGGTGTGTGAAGTCATACAATGGAGGTGTGTGAAGTCAAAAATGGAGGTGTGTGAAGTCATAGAAGGGAGGTGTGTCAAGTCGCAGAATGGAGGTGTGTGAAGTCAGAATGGAGGTGTGAAATCATATAATGAGGTTGGGTGAAGTCATAGAAAGGAGGTGTGGTAAGTCATAGAATGGAGGAGTGTGAAGTCATAGAGTGGATGTGAGTGAAGTCACATATTCGAGGTCTGTGAAGTCATAGAATGGAGGTGTGTGAAGTCAGAATGCAGGTGTGTGAAATCATAGAATGGAGATGCGTGAACTCATAGAATGGAGGTGTGTGACGTCATAATGGAAGTGTGTCAAGTCACAGAATGGAGGTGTGTGAAGTCATACAATGGAGGTGTGTGAAGTCAGAATGGAGGTGTGTGAAGTCACAGAATGGAGGTGTGTGAACTCAGAATGCAGGTGTGTGAAGTCATAGATGGAGGTGTGTGAAGTCATAGTATGGAGGTGTGTGAAGTCAGAATGGAGGTGTGTGAAATCATAGAATCGAGGTGTGTGAAGTCACAATGGAGTTGTGTGAAGTCATAGAATGGAGGTGTTTGAAGTCACAGAATGGAGGTGTATGAAGTCACAGAATGGAGGTGTGTGAAGTCATAGAATGAAGGTGTGTGAAGTCACAGAATGAAGGTGTGTGAAGTAACAGAATGGAAGTGTGTGAACTCAGAATGGAGGTGGGTGAAGTCACAGAATGGAGGTGTGTGAAGTCATAGAATGGAGGTGTGTGAAGTCACAGAATGGAAGTGTGTGAATTCATAGAATGGAGATGTGTGAAATCATAAAATGGAAGTGTTTGAAGTCACAGAATGGAGGTGTGTGAAGTCAGAATGGATGTGTATGAAGTAATAGAATTGAGGTGTGTGAAGTCAGAATGGAGGTGTGTGAACTCACAGAATGGAGGTGTGTGAAATCACAGTGGAGGTGTGTGAAGTCATAGAATGGAGGTGTGTGAATTCAAAATGGAGGTGTGTGAATTCAAAGAATGGAAGTGTGTGAAGTCATCGAATGGAGGTGTGTGAAGTCACAGAATGGAGGTGTGTGAAGTCAGAATAGAGGTGTGCGAAGTCATAGAATGGAGGTGTGTGTAGTCAAAGAATGGAGGTGTGTGAAGTCAGAATGGAGGTGTGTGAAGTCACAGAATTGAGGTGTGTGAACACAGAATGGAGGTGTGCGAAGTCACAGAATGGAGGTGTGTGAAGTCATAGAATGGAGGTTTGTGAAGTCATAGAATGGATGTTTGTGAAGTATGAATGAAGGTGTGTGAAGTCATAGAATGGAGGTGTGTGAAGTCAAAAAATGGAGGTGTGTGAAGTCATAGAAGGGAGGTGTGTGAAGTCACATAATGGAGGTGTGTGAAGTCAGAATGGAGGTGAGAATCATAGAATGGGGTTTGGTGAAGTCATACAAGGGAGGTGTGGGAAGTCATAGAATGGAGGAGTGTGAAGTCATAGAGTGGAGGTGAGTGAAGTCACAGATTCGATGTCTGTGAAGTCATAGAATGGAGGTGTGTGAAGATAGAATGCAAGTGTGTGAAGTCATAGAATAGAGATGTGTGAACTCATAGAATGGAGGTGTGTGACGTCATAATGGAAGTGTGTGAAGTCAAACAATGGAGGTGTGTGTAATCTCGAATGGAGGTGTGCGGTCATAGAATGGAAGTGGGTGAAGTCATAGAAAGGAGGTGTGGGAAGTCATAGAATGGAGGAGTGTGAAGTCATAGAGTGGAGGTGACTGAAGTCACAGATTCGAGTTCTGTGAAGTCATAGAATGGAGGTGTGTGAAGTCAGAATGGAGGTGTGTGAAGTCATAGAAAGGAGATGTGTGAATTCATAGAATGGAGGTGTGTGACGTCACAATTGAAGTGTGTGAAGTCATAGAATGGAGGTGTGTGAAGTCACAGAATGGAGCTTTGTGAAGTCATACAATGGAGGTGAGTGAAGTCAGAATGGAGGTGTGTGAAGTCACAGAATGGAGGTGTGTGAACTCAGAATGGAGGTGTGTGAAGTCATAGATGGAGGTGTGTGAAGTCATAGTATGGAGGTGTGTGAAATCATAGAATGGAGTTTTGTGAAGTCACACAATGAAGCTGTGTGAAGTCAGAATGGAGGTGTTTGAAGCCATAGAATGGAGGTGTGTGAAGTCAGAATGGAGGTTTGTGAAATCATAGAATCAAGGTGTGTGAAGTCACAATGGAGGTGTGTGAAGTCATAGAATGGAGGTGCGTGAAGTCACAGAATGGAGGTATGTGAACTCAGAATGGAGGTGTGTGAAGTCATAGAATGGAGGTGTGTGAAGTCATAGAATGGAGGTGTGTGAATTCATAGAATGGAGGTGTGTGAAGTCACAGAATGGAGGTTTGTGAACTCAAAATGGAGGTGTTTGAAGTCACAGAATGGAGGTGTGTGGAGTCATAGAATGGAAGTGTGTGAAGTCATAGAATGGAGGTGTGTGAAGTCAGAATGGACATGTGTGAAGTCACAGAATTGAGGTGTGTGAACCCAGAATGGAGGTGTGTGAAGTCACAGAATGGAGGTTTGTGAAGTCATACAATGGAGGTGTGTGAAGTCATAGAATGGATGTTTCTAAAGTAAGAATGAAGGTGAGTGAAGTCATAGAATGGAGGTGTGTGAAGTCAAAATGGAGGTGTGTGAACTCATAGAATGGAGGTGTGTGAACTCATAGAATTGAGGTGGGTGAAGTCATGGAATGGAGGTGTGTGAAGTCCAAGAATGGAGGTGTGTGAAGTCAAACAATGGAGGTGTGTGAAGTCACAGAATGGAGGTTGCCGGGACCAACCGGCAACAAACCAGGGTTCGCAGATTGGGGTTCCTGAAATCGGGGGCAAGGACTAGCAAGAAATAGAAGAGAGACAGACACAGCGGGTCCGGGATTTCCGCAGTCCAGGTAAAGACTGCCGAGACTGCAGGTTTATTTTCCACTCCCCTTTCTTCCCTCCTTCTGACCCAGGGAACCTCCAGGTGTTACATTCATATGGTAATTCTCAGGTCATTTACATAGAATAGGTCCAGAAAGCAATAAGACAATAAATCCATCGTCTGATGCAAGCCAAGGTACAGTTTGATTCCACTCTGGCTCACAACAGGAGGTGTGTGATGTCACAGAATTGAAGTGTGTGAAGTCAAAATGGAGGTGTGTGAAGTCACAGAATGGAGGTTTGTGAAGACACAGAATTGAGGTGTGTGAAGTCAGAATGGAGGTGTGTGAAATCATAGTATGGAGGTGTGTGAAGACACAATGCAGGTGTGTGAACTCATGGAATGAAGGTGTGTGAAGTAAAATTGCAGGTGTGTGAAGTCATAGAATGGAGGTGTGTGAAGTCATAGAATGGAGGTGTGTGAAGTCACAGAATGGAGGTGTGTGAAGTCATAGAATGGAGGTGTGTGAAGTCATAAAATGGAGGTGTGTGAACTCAAAGAATGGAGGTGTGTGAAGTCACAATGGAGTTGTGTGCAGTCATAGAATGGTGGTTTTTGATGTCAACGAATGGAGGTGTGTGAAGTCATAGAATGGAGGTGTGTGAAGTCAGATTGGAGATGTGTGAAATCACAGAATGCAAGTTTGTCAACTCAGAAATGAGGTGTGTGAAGTCATAGAATGTAAGTGTGTGAAATCATAGAATGGAGGTGTGTGAAGCAAAGAATTGAGGTGTGTGAAGTCAGAATGGAAGTGTGTGAATTCAGAATGGAGGTGTGTGAAGTCATAGAATGGAGGTGTGTGAAATCACAGAATGGAGGTGTGTGAATTCATAGAATGGAGGTGTGTGATGTCATAGCATCGAGGTGTGTGAAGTCACAGAATGTAGGTGTGTGAAGTCACAGAATGGAGGTGTGTGAAGTCATAGAATGGAAGTGTGTGAAGACATAGAATGGAGGTGTGTGAAGGCAGAATGGAGGTGTGTGAAGTCACAGAATGGAGGTGTGTGAACTCAGAATGGAGGTGTGTGAAGTCACAGAATGGAGGTTTGTGAAGTCATAGAATGGAGGTGTGTGAAGTCAGAGAATGGATGTTTCTGAAGTAAGAATGAAGGTGTGTGAAGTCATAGAATGGAGGTGTGTGAAGTCAAATTGTAGGTTTGGGAGCTCATAGAATGGAGGTGTGTGAACTCACAGTATGGAGTTGTGTGAAGTCATGGAATGGAGGTGTGTGAAGTCAAAGAATGGAGGTGTGTGAAGTGAAACAATAGAGATGTGTGAAGTCACAGAATGGAGGTGTGTGAAGTCACAGAATGGAAGTGTGTGAAGTCAAAACGGAGGTGTGTGAAGTCACAGAAAAGAGGTGTGTGAAGTCACAGAATGGAGGTGTGTGAAGTCAAAAAGGTGGTGTGTGAAGTCACAGAATGGAGGTGTGTGAAGTCATAGAATGGAGGTGTGTGAAATCATAGAATGGAGGTGTGTGAAGTCAGAATGGAGGTGTGTGAATTCACAGAATTGAGGGGTGTGAAGTCACAGAATGGAGGTGTGTGAAGTCAGAATGAAGGTGGGTGAAGTCACAGAATGGAGGTGTGTGAAGTCACAGAATGGAGATGTGTGACGTCACAGAATGGAGTTGTGTGAAGTCTGAATGGATGTGTGAGAAGTCAGAATGGAGGGGAGTGAAGTCATAGAATGGAGGTGTGTGAAGTCATAGAACGGAGGTCTGTGAACTCAGAATGGAGGTTTGTGAAGTCATAGAATGGAGTTGTGTGAACTCAGAATGGAGGTGTGTGAAGTCACAGAATGGAAGTGTGTGAAGTCATAGAATGGAGGTTTGTGAAATCACAGAATGGAGGTGTGTGAATTCGTAGAATGGAGGTGTGTGAAGTCATAGGATCGAGGTGTGCGAAGTCACAGAATGGATGTGTGTGAAGTCACAGAATGGAGGTGTGTGAACTAAGAATGGAGGTGTGTGAAGCCACAGAATGGAGGTGTGTGAAGTCATAGAATGGAAGTGTGTGAAGTCATAGAAAGGAGGTGTGTGAACTCAGAATGGAGGTGTGTGACGTCACAGAATGGAGGTTTGTATAGTCATAGAATGAAGGTGTGTGAAGTCATAGAATGGAGGTGTGTGAAGTCAAATTGGAGGTGTGTGAACTCATAGAATGGAGGTGTGTGAACTCATAGAATGTAGGTGTGTGAAGTCATGGAATGGAGGTGTGTGAAGTCAAAGAATGGAGGTGTGTGAAGAGAAACAATAGAGGTGTGTGAAGTCACAGAATGGAGGTGTGTGAAGTCACAGATTGGAAGTGTGTGAAGTCAAAACGGAGGTGTGTGAAGTCACAGAATGGAGGTGTGTGAAGTCACAGAATGGAGGTGTGTGAAGTCACAGAATGGAGGTGTATGAAGTCATAGAATGGAGCTGTGTGAAGTCAGAATGGAGGTGTGTGAAGTCAGAATGGAGGGGTGTGAAGTCAGAATGGAGGTGTGTGAAGTCACAGAATGGATGTTTGTGAAGTAAGAATGAAGGTGTTTGAAGTCATAGAAAGGAGATATGTGAAGTCACAGAATGGAGGTGTGTGAAGTCATAGAATGGAGTTGTGTGAAGTCATAGAATTTAGGTTTGTGAAGTCATAGAATGGAGGTGTGTGAAGTCACAGAATGGAGGTTTTTGACGTCAGAATGGAGGTGTGTGAAGTCATAGAATGGAGGTGGGTGAAGTCATAGATGTGTGTGAAGTCATAGAATTGAGGAGTGTGAAGTCATAGAATGGAGGTGTGTGACGTCACAGAATGGAGTTGTGTGAAGTCATAGAATGGAGCTGTGTGACGTCAGAATGGACATGTGTGAAGCACAGAATGGAGGTGTGTCAACTCAGAATGGAGGTGTGTGAAATCACAGAATGGAGTTGTGTGAAGTTATAGAATGCAGGTGTGTGAAGTCATAGAATGGAAATGTGTGAACTCAGAATGGAGGTGTGTGAAGTCACAGAATTGAGGTGCGTGAACACAGAATGGAGGTTTGTGAAGTCACAGAATGGAGGTGTGTGAAGTCATAGAATGGAGGTGTGTGATGTCATAGAATGGATGTTTGTGAAGTAAGAATGAAGGTTTGCGAAGTCATAGAATGGATGTGTTTGAAGTCAAAAAATGGAGGTGTGTGTAATTATAGAATGGAGGTGTGTGAAGTCATTGAATGGAGGTGTGTGAAGTCAGAGAATGGAGGGGTGTGAAGTCAGAATGGAGGTGTGAAGTCGTAGAATGGAGGTGGGAGAAGTCATAGAAAGAGGTGTGGGAAGTCATAGAATGGAGGAGTGTGAAGTCAAAGAGTGGAGGTGAGTGAAGTCACAGATTTGAGGTCTGTGAAGTCATAGAATGGAGGTGTGTGAAGTCAGAATGGAGGTGTGTGAAGTCATAGAAGGGAGATGTGTGAACTCATAGAATGGTGGTGTGTGACGTCACAATGGAAGTGTGTGAAGTCATAGAATGGAGGTGTGTGAAGTCACAGAATGGAGGTGTGTGCAGTCATACAGTGGAGGTGTGTGAAGTCAGAATGGAGGTGTGTGAAGTCACAGAATGCAGGTGTGTGAACTCACAATAGAGGTGTGTGAAGTCACAGAATGGAGGTGTGTGAAGTCATAGAATGGAAGTGTGTGAAGTCATAGAATGAAGTTGTGTGAAGTCAGAATGGACGTGTGAAGTCACAGAATTGAGGTGCGTGAAGACAGAATGGAGGTTTGTGAAGTCACAGAATGGAGGTTTGTGAAGTCATACAATGGTGGTGTGTGAAGTCATAGAATGGATGCTTCTAAAGTAAGAGTGAAAGTGTGGGAAGTCATAAAATGGATGTGTGTGAAGTCAAAATGAAGGTGTGTCAACTCATAGAATGGAGGTGTGTGACCTCATAGAATGGAGGGGTGTGAAGTCGTGGAATGGAGGTGTGTGAAGTCAAAGAATTCAAGTGTGTGAAGTCAAACAATAGAGGTATGTGAAGTCACAGAAAGGAGGTGTGTGAAGTCACAGATTGGAAGTGTGTGAAGTCAAAACGTAGGTGTGTGAAGTCACAGAATGGAGGTGTGTGAAGTCACAGAATGGAGGTTTGTGAAGTCAGAATGGAGGTGTGTGAAATCATAGAATGGATGTGTGTGAAGTCAGAATGGAGGTGTGTGAAGCCATAGAATGGAGGTGTGTGAAGTCAAAATAGAGGTGTGTGAACTCATAGAATGGAGGTGTGTGAACTCAAAATAGAGGTGTGTGAACTCATAGAATGGAGGTGTGTGAAGTCAAAATGGAGGTGTGTGAAGTCATAGGTTGGTGGTGTGTGAAGTCATAGAATGGAGGTGTGTGAAGTCATAGAATGGAGGTGTGTGAAGTCAGAGAATGGAGGTGTGTGAACTCATAGACTGGAGGTGTGTGAAGTCATAGAATGGAGGTGTATCAAATCACAGAATGGAGATGTGTGAAGTCACGGAATGGAGGTGTGTGAAGTCACAGAATGGCGGTGTGTGAAGTCAAAATGGAGGTGTGTGAAGTCAAAGAATGGAAGTGTGTGAAGTCATCGAATGGAGGTGTGTGAATTCACAGAATGGAGGTGTGTGAAGTCAGAATAGAGGTGTGCGAAGTCATAGAATGGATGTGTGTGAAGTCAGAATGGAGGTGTGTGAAGCCATAGAATGGAGGTGTGTGAAGTCAGAATAGAGGTGAGTGAACTAATAAAATGGAGGTGTGTGAAGGCACAATGGAGGTGTGTGAAATCATAGAATGGTGGTGTGTGAAGTCATAGAATGGAGGTGTGTGAAGTCATAGAATGGAGGTGTGTGAAGACATAGAATGGAGCTGTGTGAAGTCAGAATGTAGGTGTGTGAAGTCAGAATGGAGGTGTGTGAAGTCACAGAATGGAGGTGTGTGACGTCACAGAATGGATGTTTGTGAAGTAAGAATGAAGGTGTTTGAAGTCAGAGAATGGAGCTGTGTGAAGTCACAGAATGGAGGTGTGTGAAGTCATAGAATGGAGGTGTGTGAAGTCATAGAATGGATTTTTGTGAAATAAGAATGAAGGTGTGTGAAGTCACACAATGGAGGTGTGTCAACTCAGAATGGAGGTGTGTGAAGTCACAGAATGGAGGTGTGTGAAGTCATAGAATGGAGGTGTGTGAAGCCATAGAATGGAGGTGTATGACGTCACAGAATGGAGGTGTGTGAAGTCATAGAATGGAAGTGTGTGAAGTCATAGAATGGAGGTGTGTGAAGTAAGAATGGAGGTGTGTGAAGATATAGAATGGAGATGTGTGAACTCATAGAATGGAGGTGTGTGACATCACAATGTAAGTGTGTGAAGTCATAGAATGGAGGTCTCTGAAGTCACATAATGGAGGTGTGTGAAGTCATACAATGGAGGTGTGTGAAGTCAGAATGGAGGTGTGTGAAGTCACAGAATGGAGGTGTGTGAACTCAGAATGGAGGTGTGTGAAGTCATAGATGGAGGTGTGTGAAGTCATAGTATGGAGGTGTGTGAAATCATAGAATGGAGTTTTGTGGAGTCACAGAATGGAGCTGTGTGAAGTCAGAATGGAGCTATGTGAAGTCATAGAATGGAGGTGTGTGAAGTCACAATGGAGGTGTGTGAAGTCATAGAATGGAGGTGTGTGAAGTCACAGAATGGAGGTGTGTGAAGACATAGAATCGAGGTGTGTGAAGTCATAGAATGGAGGTGTGTGAATCAAAGAATGAAGGTGTGTGAAGTCACAGAATGGAGGTGTTTGAACTCAGAATGGAGGTAGGTGAAGTCACAGAATGGAGGTGTGTGAAGTCAAAGAATGGAGGTGTGTGAATTCACAGAATGGATGTATGTGAATTCATAGAATGGAGGTGTGTGAAATCATAGAACGGATGTGTGTGAAGTCATAGAATGGAAGTGTGTGAAGTCACAGAATGGAGGTGTTTGCAGTCACAGAATGGAGGTGTGTGAACTCACAATAGAGGTGTGTGAAGTCACAGAATGGAGGTGTGTGAAGTCATAGAATGGAAGTGTGTGAAGTCATAGAATGGAGGTGTGTGAAGTCAGAATGGACGTGGGTGAAGTCACAGAATGGAGGTGTGTGAACTCAGAATGGAGGTGTGTGAAATCACAGAATGGAGGTTTGTGAAGTCATTCAATGGTGGTGTGTGAAAACATAGAGTGGATGTTTCTAAAGGAAGAGTGAAGGTGTGTGAAGTCATAAAATGGAGGTGTGTGAAGTCAAAATGAAGGTGTGTCAATTCATAGAATGGAGGTGTGTGACCTCATAGAAGGGAGGTGTGTGAAGTCATGGAATGGAGGTGTGTGAAGTCACAGAATGGAGGTGTGTGAAGTCATAGAATGGAGTTGTGTGAAGTCATAGAATGGAGGTTTGTGAAGTCAGAATGGAGGTGTTAGAACTCATAGAATGGAGGTGTGTGAAGTCAAAATGGAGGTGTGTGAACTCATAGAATGGAGGTGGGTGAAGTCAAAATGGAGGTGTGTGAAGTCATAGAATGGAGATGTGTGAAGTCATAGAATGGAGGTGTGTGAAATCACAGAATGGAGGTGTGTGAAGTCACGGAATGGAGGTGTGTGAAGTCACAGAATGGCGGTGTGTGAATTCAAAATGGAGGTGTGTGAAGTCAAAGAATGGAAATGTGTGAAGTCATAGAATGGAAGTGTGTGAAGTCACAGAATGGAGGTGTGTGAAGCCATAGAATGGAGGTGTGTGAAGTCAGATTAGAGGTGTGTGAACTAATAGAATGGAGGTGTGTGAAGGCATAATGGAGGTGTGTGAAGTCATAGAATGGTGGTGTGTGAAGTCATAGAATGGAGCTGTGTGAAGTCAGAATGTAGGTGTGTGAAGTCAGAATGGAGGTGTGTGAAGTCACAGAATGAAGGTGTGTGACGTCACAGAATGGAATTCTGTGAAGTCATAGAATAGAGCTGTGTGAAGTCAGAATGGAGGTGTGTGAAGTCACAGAATGGATGTGGGTCAACTCAGAATGGAGGTGTGTGAAGTCAAAGAATGGAGGTGTGTGAAGTCATAGATTGGAGGTGTGTGAAATCATAGAATGGAGGTGTGTGAAGTCATAATGGAGGTGTGTGAAGTCACAGAATTGAGGTGTGTGAACACAGAATGGAGGTGTGTGAAGTCACAGAATGGAGGTGTGTGAAGTCATAGAATGGAGGTGTGTGAAGTCATAGAATGGATGTTTGTGAAGTAAGAATGAATGTGTGTGAAGTCAAAGAATGGAGGTGTGTGAAGTCAAAGAATGGAGGTGTGTGAAGTCATAGAAGGGAGGTGTGTGAAGTCACAGAATGGAGGTGTGTGAAGTCAGAATGGAGGTGTGAAGTCGTAGAATGGGGTTGGGTTAAGTCATAGAAAGGAGGTGTGGGAAGTCATAGAATGGAGGAGTGTGAAGTCATAGAGTGGAGGTGAGTGAAGTCCCATATTCGAGGTCTGTGAAGTCATAGAATGCAGGTGTGTGAAGATAGAATGCAAGTGTGTGAAGTCATAGAATAGAGATGGGTGAACTCATAGAATGGAGGTGTGTGACGTCATAATGGAAGTGTGTGAAGTCACAGAATGGAGGGGTGTGAAGTCATACAATGGAGGTGTGTGAAGTCAGAATGGAGGTGTGTGAAGTCACAGAATGGAGGTGTGTGAACTCAGAATGGAGGTGTGTGAAATCATGGTATGTACGTGTTTGAAATCAAAGAATGGAGTTTTGTGAAATCACAGAATGGAGCTGTGTGAAGTCAGAATGGAGGTGTGTGAAGTGATAGTATGGACGTGTGTGAAGTTAGAATGGAGGTGTGTGAAATCATAGAATGGAGGTGTGTGAAGTCACAGAATGTAGGTGTATGAAGTCACAGAATGGAGGTGTGTGAAGTCATAGAATGGATGTTTCTAAAGGAAGAATGAAGGTGTGTGAAGTCATAGAATGGATGTGTGTGAAGTCAAAATGGAGGTGTGTGAACTCATAGAATGGAGGTGTGTGAACTCATAGAATTGAGGTGTGTGAAGTCATGGAATGGAGGTGTGTGAAGTCCAAGAATGGAGGTGTGTGAAGTCAAACAATGGAGGTGTGTGAAGTCACAGAATGGAGGTTGCCGGGGCCAACCG
Source organism: Megascapheus bottae (assembly GCF_031878675.1). Taxonomy (NCBI): domain Eukaryota; kingdom Metazoa; phylum Chordata; class Mammalia; order Rodentia; family Geomyidae; genus Megascapheus; species Megascapheus bottae. The sequence goes on along the minus strand of NW_028327556.1, from coordinate 55,069 downwards.
GCAGCAAACCAGGGTTCGCAGATTGGGGTTTCTGAAATCGGGGGCAAGGACTAGCAAGAAATAGAAGAGAGACAGACACAGCGGGTCCGGGATTTCCGCGGTCTAGGTAAAGACTGCCGAGACTGCCGGTTTATTTTCCACTCCCCCTTCTTCCCTCCTTCTGACCCAGGGAACCTCCAGGTGTTACATTCATATGGTCATTCTCAGGTCATTTACATAGAATAGGGCCAGAAAGCAATAAGACAATAAATCCATCGTCTGATGCAAGCCAAGGTACAGTTTGATTCCACTCTGGCTCACAACAGTAGGTGTGTGAAGTCACAGAATTGAAGTGTGTGAAGTCAAAATGGAGGTGTGTGAAGTCACAGAATGGAGGTGTGTGAATTCATAGAATGGAGGTGTGTGAAGCCACAATGCAGGTGTGTGAACTCATGGAATGAAGGTGTGTGAAGTAAAATTGCAGGTGTGTGAAGTCATAGAATGGAGGTGTGTGAAGTCATAGAATGGAGGTGTGTGAAGTCACCGAATGGAGGTGTGTGAAGTCATAGAATGGAGGTGTGTGAAGTCATAAAATGGAGGTGTGTGAACTCATAGAATGGAGGTGTGTGAAGTCACAATGGAGTTGTGTGAAGTCATAGAATGGTGGTTTTTGATGTCAACGTTTGGAGGTGTGTGAAGTCATAGAATGGAGGTGTGTAAAGTCAGATTGGAGGTGTGTGAAATCACAGAATGGAAGTGTGTCAACTCAGAAATGAGGTGTGTGAAGTCATAGAATGGAGGTGTGTGAAGTCATAGAATGGAAGTGTGTGAAATCATAGAAAGGAGGTGTGTGAAGTCAAAGAATTGAGGAGTGTGAAGTCAGAATGGAGGTGTGTGAAATCAGAATGGAGGTGTGTGCAGTCATAGAATGGAAGTGTGTGAAGTCATAGATTGGAGGTCTGTGAACTCAGAATGGGGGTTTATGAGGTCATAGAATGGAGGTGTGTGAACTCAGAATGGAGGTGTGTGAAGTCACATAATGGAGGTGTGTGAAGTCATAGAATGGAGGTGTGTGAAATCACAGAATGGAGGTGTGTGAAGTCACAGAATGGAGGTGTGTGAACTCAGAATGGAGGTGTGTGAAGCCACAAAATGGAGGTGTGTGAAGTCATAGAATGGAAGTGTGTGACGTCATAGAATGGAGGTTTGTGAAGTCACAGAATGGAGGTGAGTGAAGTCAGAATAGAGGTGTGTGAACTAATAGAATGGAGGTGTGTGAAGGCACAATGGAGTTGTGTGAAGTCATAGAATGGTGGTGTGTGAAGTCATAGAATGGAGGTGTGTGAAGTCATAGAATGGAGGTGTGTGAAGTCATAGAATGGAGCTGTGTGAAGTCAGAATGTAGGTGTGTGAAGTCAGAACGGAGGTGTGTGAAGTCATAGAATGGAGGTGTGTGAAGTCACAGAATGGAGGTGTGTGAAGTCATAGAATGGATGTTTGTGAAGTAAGAATGAAGGTGTGTGAAGTCAAAGAATGGAGGTGTGTGAAGTCAAAGAATGGAGGTGTGTGAAGTCATAGAAGGGAGGTGTGTGAAGTCACAGAATGGAGGTGTGTGAAGTCAGAATGGAGGTGTGAAGTCGTAGAATGGGGTTGGGTTAAGTCATAGAAAGGAGGTGTGGGAAGTCATAGAATGGAGGAGTGTGAAGTCATAGAGTGGAGGTGAGTGAAGTCCCATATTCGAGGTCTGTGAAGTCATAGAATGCAGGTGTGTGAAGATAGAATGCAAGTGTGTGAAGTCATAGAATAGAGATGGGTGAACTCATAGAATGGAGGTGTGTGACGTCATAATGGAAGTGTGTGAAGTCACAGAATGGAGGGGTGTGAAGTCATACAATGGAGGTGTGTGAAGTCAGAATGGAGGTGTGTGAAGTCACAGAATGGAGGTGTGTGAACTCAGAATGGAGGTGTGTGAAATCATGGTATGTACGTGTTTGAAATCAAAGAATGGAGTTTTGTGAAATCACAGAATGGAGCTGTGTGAAGTCAGAATGGAGGTGTGTGAAGTGATAGTATGGACGTGTGTGAAGTTAGAATGGAGGTGTGTGAAATCATAGAATGGAGGTGTGTGAAGTCACAGAATGTAGGTGTATGAAGTCACAGAATGGAGGTGTGTGAAGTCATAGAATGGATGTTTCTAAAGGAAGAATGAAGGTGTGTGAAGTCATAGAATGGATGTGTGTGAAGTCAAAATGGAGGTGTGTGAACTCATAGAATGGAGGTGTGTGAACTCATAGAATTGAGGTGTGTGAAGTCATGGAATGGAGGTGTGTGAAGTCCAAGAATGGAGGTGTGTGAAGTCAAACAATGGAGGTGTGTGAAGTCACAGAATGGAGGTTGCCGGGGCCAACCGGCAGCAAACCAGGGTTCGCAGATTGGGGTTTCTGAAATCGGGGGCAAGGACTAGCAAGAAATAGAAGAGAGACAGACACAGCGGGTCCGGGATTTCCGCGGTCTAGGTAAAGACTGCCGAGACTGCCGGTTTATTTTCCACTCCCCCTTCTTCCCTCCTTCTGACCCAGGGAACCTCCAGGTGTTACATTCATATGGTCATTCTCAGGTCATTTACATAGAATAGGGCCAGAAAGCAATAAGACAATAAATCCATCGTCTGATGCAAGCCAAGGTACAGTTTGATTCCACTCTGGCTCACAACAGTAGGTGTGTGAAGTCACAGAATTGAAGTGTGTGAAGTCAAAATGGAGGTGTGTGAAGTCACAGAATGGAGGTGTGTGAATTCATAGAATGGAGGTGTGTGAAGCCACAATGCAGGTGTGTGAACTCATGGAATGAAGGTGTGTGAAGTAAAATTGCAGGTGTGTGAAGTCATAGAATGGAGGTGTGTGAAGTCATAGAATGGAGGTGTGTGAAGTCACCGAATGGAGGTGTGTGAAGTCATAGAATGGAGGTGTGTGAAGTCATAAAATGGAGGTGTGTGAACTCATAGAATGGAGGTGTGTGAAGTCACAATGGAGTTGTGTGAAGTCATAGAATGGTGGTTTTTGATGTCAACGTTTGGAGGTGTGTGAAGTCATAGAATGGAGGTGTGTAAAGTCAGATTGGAGGTGTGTGAAATCACAGAATGGAAGTGTGTCAACTCAGAAATGAGGTGTGTGAAGTCATAGAATGGAGGTGTGTGAAGTCATAGAATGGAAGTGTGTGAAATCATAGAAAGGAGGTGTGTGAAGTCAAAGAATTGAGGAGTGTGAAGTCAGAATGGAGGTGTGTGAAATCAGAATGGAGGTGTGTGCAGTCATAGAATGGAAGTGTGTGAAGTCATAGATTGGAGGTCTGTGAACTCAGAATGGGGGTTTATGAGGTCATAGAATGGAGGTGTGTGAACTCAGAATGGAGGTGTGTGAAGTCACATAATGGAGGTGTGTGAAGTCATAGAATGGAGGTGTGTGAAATCACAGAATGGAGGTGTGTGAAGTCACAGAATGGAGGTGTGTGAACTCAGAATGGAGGTGTGTGAAGCCACAAAATGGAGGTGTGTGAAGTCATAGAATGGAAGTGTGTGACGTCATAGAATGGAGGTTTGTGAAGTCACAGAATGGAGGTGAGTGAAGTCAGAATAGAGGTGTGTGAACTAATAGAATGGAGGTGTGTGAAGGCACAATGGAGTTGTGTGAAGTCATAGAATGGTGGTGTGTGAAGTCATAGAATGGAGGTGTGTGAAGTCATAGAATGGAGGTGTGTGAAGTCATAGAATGGAGCTGTGTGAAGTCAGAATGTAGGTGTGTGAAGCCAGAACGGAGGTTTGTGAAGTCACAGAATGGAGGTGTGTGACATCACAGAATGGATGTTTGTGAAGTAAGAATGAAGGTGTTTGAAGTCATAGAATGGAGGTGTGTGAAGTCACAGAATGGAGGTGTGTGAAGTCACAGAATAGAGGTGTGTGAAGTCACAGAATGGAGGTTTGGGAAGTCATAGAATGGAGGTGTGTGAAATCAGAAAGGAGGTGGGTGAAGTCACAGAATGGAGGTGTGTGAAGTCATAGAATGGAGGTGTGTGAAGTCATAGAATGGATGTTTGTGAAGTAAGAATGAAGGTGTGTGAAGTCATACAATGGATGTGTGTGAAGTCAAAGAATGTAGGTGTGTGAAGTCATAGAAGGGAGGTGTGTGAAGTCACAGAATGGAGGTGTGTGAAGTCAGAATGGAGGTGTGAAGTCATAGAATGAGGTTGGGTGAAGTCATAGAAAGGAGGTGTGGTAAGTCATCGAATGGAGGAGTGTGAAGTCATAGAGTGGAGGTGAGTGAAGTCACATATTCGAGGTCTGTGAAGTCATAGAATGGACGTGTGTGACGTCATAATTGAAGTGTGTGAAGTCACAGAATGGAGGTGTGTGAAGTCATACAATGGAGGTGTGTGAACTCAAAATGGAGGTGTGTGAAGTCACAGAATGGAGGTTTGTGAAGTCAGAATGGAGGTGTGTGAAGTCATAGATGGAGGTGTGTGAAGTCATAGTATGGAGGTGTGTGAAATCATAGAATGGAGTTTTGTGAAGTCACAGAATGGAGCTGTGTGAAGTCAGATTGGAGGTGTGTGAAGTCATAGAATGGAGGTGTGTGAAGTCAGAATGGAGGTGTGTGAAATCATAGAATCGGGTGTGTGAAGTCACAATGGAGTTGTGTGAAATCATAGAATGGAGATGTGTGAAGTCACAGAATGGAGGTGTATGAAGTCACAGAATGGAGTTGTGTGAAGTCATAGAATGGTGGTTTTTGATATCAACGATTGGAGGTGTGTGAAGTCATAGAATGAAGGTATGTAAAGTCAGATTGGAGGTGTGTGAAATCACAGAATGGAAGTGTGTCAACTCAGAAATGAGGTGTGTGAAGTCATAGAATGGAGGTGTGTGAAGTCATAGAATGGAAGTGTGTGAAATCATAGAAAGGAGGTGTGTGAAGTCAAAGAATTGAGGTGTGTGAAGTCAGAATTGAGGTGTGTGAAGTCAGAATGGAGGTGTGTGAAGTCATAGAATGGAAGTGTGTGAAGTCATAGAATGGAGGTCTGTGAACTCAGAATAGGGGTTTATAAAGTCATAGAATGGAGGTGTGTGAACTCAGAATGGAGGTGTGTGAAGTCACAGAATGGAGGTGTGTGAAGTCATAGAATGGAGGTGTGTGAAATCACAGAATGGAGGTGTGTGAAGTCACAGAATGGAGGTGTGTGAACTCAGAATGGAGGTGTGTGAAGCCACAAAATGGAGGTGTGTGAAGTCATAGAATGGAAGTGTGTGACGTCATAGAATGGAGGTGTGTGAAATCAGAATGGAGGTGTGTGAAGTCACAGAATGGAGGTGTGTGAACTCAGAATGGAGGTGTGTGAAGTCACAGAATGGAGGTTTGTGAAGTCATAAAATGGTGGTGTGTGAAGTCATAAAGTGGATGTTTCTAAAGTAAGAGTGGAGGTGTGTGAAGTCATAAAATGGAGGTGTGTGAAGTCAAAATGAAGGTGTGTCAACTCTTAGAATGGAGGTGTGTGACCTCATAGAATGGAGGTGTGTGAAGTCATGGAATGGAGGTGTATGAAGTCAAAGAATGGAAGTGTGTGAAGTCAAACAATAGAGGTATGTGAAGTCACAGAATGGAGGTGTGTGAAGTCACAGATTGGAAGTGTGTGAAGTCATAACGGAGGTGTGTGAAGTCACAGAATGGCGGTGTGTGAATTCAAAATGGAGGTGTGTGAAGTCAAAGAATGGAAGTGTGTGAAGTCATCGAATGGAAGTGTGTGAAGTCACAGAATGGAGGTGTGTGAAGTCATAGAATGGAGGTGTGTGAAGTCAGAATGGAAGTGTGTGAAGCCATAGAATGGAGGTGAGTGAAGTCAGAATAGAGGTGTGTGAACTAATAGAATGGAGGTGTGTGAAGGCACAATGGAGGTGTGTGAAGTCATAGAATGGTGGTGTGTGAAGTCATAGAATGGAGGTGTGTGAAGTCATAGAATGGAGCTGTGTGAAGTCAGAATGTAGGTGTGTGAAGCAGAACGGAGGTGTGTGAAGTCACAGAATGGAGGTGTGTGACATCACAGAATGGATGTTTGTGAAGTAAGAATGAAGGTGTTTGAAGTCATAGAATGGAGGTGTGTGAAGTCACAGAATGGAGGTGTGTGATGTCATAGAATAGAGGTGTGTGAAGTCACAGAATGGAGGTTTGGGAAGTCATAGAATGGAGGTGTGTGAAATCAGAAAGGAGGTGGGTGAAGTCACAGAATGGAGGTGTGTGAAGTCATAGAATGGAGGTGTGTGAAGTCATAGAATGGATGTTTGTGAAGTAAGAATGAACGTGTGTGAAGTCATACAATGGAGGTGTGTGAAGTCAAAGAATGGAGGTGTGTGAAGTCATAGAAGGAGGTGTGTGAAGTCACAGAATGGAGGTGTGTGAAGTCAGAATGGAGGTGTGAAGTCATAGAATGAGGTTGGGTGAAGTCATAGAAAGGAGGTGTGGTAATACATCGAATGGAGGAGTGTGAAGTCATAGAGTGGAGGTGAGTGAAGTCACATATTCGAGGTCTGTGAAGTCATAGAATGGAGGTGTGTGAAGTCAGAATGCAGGTGTGTGAAGTCATAAAATGAAGATGCGTGAACTCATAGAATGGAGGTGTGTGACGTCATAATGGAAGTCTGTGAAGTCACAGAATGGAGGTGTGTGAAGTCATAAAATGGAGGTGTGTGAAGTCAGAATGGAGGTTTGTGAAGTCACAGAATGGAGGTGTGTGAACTCAGAATGGAGGTGTGTGATGTCATAGATGGAGGTGTGTGAAGTCATAGTATGGAGGTGTGTGAAATCATAGAATGGAGTTTTGTGAAGTCACAGAATGGAGCTGTGTGAAGTCAGAATGGAGGTGTGTGAAGTCATAGAATGGAGGTGTGTGAAGTCAGAATGGAGGTGTGTGAAATCATAGAATCGATGTGTGTGAAGTCACAATGGAGTTGTGTGAAGTCATAGAATGGAGATGTGTGAAGTCACAGAATGGAGGTGTATGAAGTCACAGAAAAGAGGTGGGTGAAGTCACTGAATGGAGGTGTGTGAAATCATAGAATGGAGGTGGGTGAAGTCACAGAATGCAGGTGTGTGAAGTCATAGAAAGGAGGTGTGTGAAGTCAGAATGGAGGTGTGTGAACTCATAGATAGGAGGTGTGTGAAGTCACAATGGAGGTGTGTGAAATCATATAATGGAGATGAGTGAGGTCACAAAATGGAGGTGTGTGAAGTGATAGAATGGAGGTGTGTGAAGTCATAGAATGGAGGTGTGTGAAGTCATAGAATGGAGGTCTGTGAAATCACAGAATGGAGGTGTGTGAAGTCAGGGAAAGGAGGTGTGTGAAGTCACAGAATGGCGGTGTGTTAATTCAAAATGGAGGTGTGTGAAGTCAAAGAATGGAAGTGTGTGAAGTCATCGAATGGAAGTTTGTGAAGTCACAGAATGGAGGTGTGTGAAGTCATAGAATGGAGGTGTGTGAAGTCAGAATAGAGGTGTGTGAAGCCATAGAATGGAGGTGTGTGAAGTCAGAATAGAGGTGTGTGAACTAAAAGAATGGAGGTGTGTGAAGGCACAATGGAGGTGTGTGAAGTCATAGAATGGTGGTGTGTGAAGTCATAGAATGGAGGTCTGTGAAGTCATAGAATGGAGGTGTGTGAAGTCATAGAATGGAGCTGTGTGAAGTCAGAATGCAGGTGTGTGAAGTCAGAACGTAGGTGTGTGAAGTCACAGAATGGAGGTGTGTGACATCACAGAATGGATGTTTGTGAAGTAAGAATGAATGTGTTTGAAGTCATAGAATGGAGGTGTGCGAAGTCACAGAATGGAGGTGTGTGAAGTCATAGAATAGAGGTGTGTGAAGTCACAGAATGGAGGTTTGTGAAGTCATAGAATGGAGGTGTGTGAAATCAGAAAGGAGGTGGGTGAAGTCACAGAATGGAGGTGTGTGAAGTCATAGAATGGAGGTGTGTGAAGTCATAGAATGGATGTTTGTGAAGTAAGAATGAAGGTGTGTGAAGTCATACAATGGAGGTGTGTGAAGTCAAAGAATGGAGGTGTGTGAAGTCATAGAAGGGAGGTGTGTGAAGTCACAGAATGGAGGTGTGTGAAGTCAGAATGGAGGTGTGAAGTCATAGAATGAGGTTGGGTGAAATCATAGAAAGGAGGTGTGGTAAGTCATCGAATGGAGGAGTGTGAAGTCATAGAGTGGAGGTGAGTGAAGTCACATATTCGAGGTCTGTGAAGTCATAGAATGGAGGTGTGTGAAGTCAGAATACAGGTGTGTGAAGTCATAGAATGGAGATGCGTGAACTCATAGAATGGAGGTGTGTGACGTCATAATTGAAGTGTGTGAAGTCACAGAATGGAGGTGTGTGAAGTCATACAATGGAGGTGTGTGAAGTCAGAATGGAGGTGTGTGAAGTCACAGAATGGAGGTGTGTGAACTCAGAATGGAGGTGTGTGAAGCCATAGATGGAGGTGTGTGAAGTCATAGTATGGAGGTGTGTGAAATCATAGAATGGAGTTTTGTGAAGTCACAGAATGGAGCTGTGTGTAGTCAGAATGGAGGTGTGTGAAGTCATAGAATGGAGGTGTGTGAAGTCAGAATGGAGGTGTGTGAAATCATAGAATCGGGTGTGTGAAGTCACAATGGAGTTGTGTGAAGTCATAGAATGGAGATGTGTGAAGTCACAGAATGGAGGTGTATGAAGTCACAGAATGGAGTTGTGTGAAGTCATAGAATGGTGGTTTTTGATGTCAACGATTGGAGGTGTGTGAAGTCATAGAATGAAGGTATGTAAAGTCAGATTGGAGGTGTGTGAAATCACAGAATGGAAGTGTGTCAACTCAGAAATGAGGTATGTGAAGTCATAGAATGGAGGTGTGTGAAATCATAGAAAGGAGGTGTGTGAAATCAAAGAATTGAGGTGTGTGAAGTCAGAATGGAGGTGTGTGAAGTCATAGAATGGAAGTGTGTGAAGTCATAGAATGGAGGTCTGTGAACTCAGAATAGGGGTTTATGAAGTCATAGAATGGAGGTGTGTGAACTCAGAATGGAGGAGTGTGAAGTCAAAGAATGGAGGTGTGTGAAGTCATAGAATGGAGGTGTGTGAAATCACAGAATGGAGGTGTGTGAAGTCACAGAATGGAGGTGTGTGAACTCAGAATGGAGGTGTGTGAAGCCACAAAATGGAGGTGTGTGAAGTCATAGAATGGAAGTGTGTGACGTCATAGAATGGAGGTGTGTGAAGGCAGAATGGAGGTGTGTGAAGTCACAGAATAGAGGTGTGTGAACTCAGAATGGAGGTGTGTGAAGTCACAGAATGGAGGTTTGTGAAGTCATAAAATGGTGGTGTGTGAAGTCATAGAGTGGATGTTTCTAAAGTAAGAGTGAAGGTGTGTGAAGTCATAAAATGGAGGTGTGTGAAGTCAAAATGAAGGTGTGTCAACTCTTAGAATGGAGGTGTGTGACCTCATAGAATGGAGGTGTGTGAAGTCATGGAATGGAGGTGTGTGAAGTCAAAGAATGGAAGTGTGTGAAGTCAAACAATAGAGGTATGTGAAGTCACAGAATGGAGGTGTGTGAAGTCACAGATTGGAAGTGTGTGAAGTCATAACGGAGGTGTGTGAAGTCACAGAATGGCGGTGTGTAAATTCAAAATGGAGGTGTGGGAAGTCAAAGAATGGAAGTGTGTGAAGTCATCGAATGGAAGTGTGTGAAGTCACAGAATGGAGGTGTGTGAAGTCATAGAATGGAGGTGTGTGAAGTCAGAATGGAGGTGTGTGAAGCCATAGAATGGAGGTGAGTGAAGTCAGAATAGAGGTGTGTGAACTAATAGAATGGAGGTGTGTGAAGGCACAATGGAGGTGTGTGAAGTCATAGAATGGTGGTATGTGAAGTCATAGAATGGAGGTGTGTGAAGTCATAGAATGGAGGTGTGTGAAGTCATAGAATGGAGCTGTGTGAAGTCAGAATGTAAGGGTGTGAAGTCAGAACGGAGGTGTGTGAAGTCACACAATGGAGGTGTGTGACATCACAGAATGGAAGTTTGTGAAGTAAGAATGAAGGTGTTTGAAGTCATAGAATGGAGGTGTGTGAAGTCACAGAATGGAGGTGTGTGATGTCATAGAATAGAGGTGTGTGAAGTTACAGAATGGAGGTTTGTGAAGTCATAGAATGGAGGTGTGTGAAATCAGAAAGGAGGTGGGTGAAGTCACAGAATGGAGGTGTGTGAAGTCATAGAATGGAGGTGTGTGAAGTCATAGAATGGATGTTTGTGAAGTAAGAATGAAGGTGTGTGAAGTCATACAATGGAGGTGTGTGAAGTCAAAGAATGGAGGTGTGTGAAGTCATAGAAGGGAGGTGTGTGAAGTCACAGAATGGAGGTGTGTGAAGTCAGAATGGAGGTGTGAAGTCATAGAATGAGGTTGGGTGAAGTCATAGAAAGGAGGTGTGGTAAGTCATCGAATGGAGGAGTGTGAAGTCATAGAGTGGAGGTGAGTGAAGTCACATATTCGAGGTCTGTGAAGTCATAGAATGGAGGTGTGTGAAGTCAGAATGCAGGTGTGTGAAGTCATAAAATGGAGATGCGTGAATTCATAGAATGGAGGTGTGTGACGTCATAATGGAAGTCTGTGAAGTCACAGAATGGAGGTGTGTGAAGTCATAAAATGGAGGTGTGTGAAGTCAGAATGGAGGTGTGTGAAGTCACAGAATGGAGATGTGTGAACTCAGAATGGAGGTGTGTGAAGTCATAGATGGAGGTGTGTGAAGTCATAGTATGGAGGTGTGTGAAATCATAGAATGGAGTTTTGTGAAGTCACAGAATGGAGCTGTGTGAAGTCAGAATGGAGGTGTGTGAAGTCATAGAATGGAGGTGTGTGAAGTCAGAATGGAGGTGTGTGAAATCATAGAATCGAGGTGTGTGAAGTCACAATGGAGTTGTGTGAAGTCATAGAATGGAGATGTGTGAAGTCACAGAATGGAGGTGTATGAAGTCACAGAATGGAGGTGTGTGAAGGCACAATGGAGGTGTGTGAAGTCATAGAATGGTGGTGTGTGAAGTCATAGAATGGAGGTGTGTGAAGTCATAGAATGGAGCTGTGTGAAGTCAGAATGCAGGTGTGTGAAGTCAGAACAGAGGTGTGTGAAGTCACAGAATGGAGGTGTGTGACATCACAGAATGAATGTTTGTGATGTAAGAATGAAGGTGTTTGAAGTCATAGAATGGAGGTGTGTGAAGTCACAGAATGGAGGTGTGTGAAGTCATAGAATAGAGGTGTGTAAAGTCACAGAATGGAGGTTTGTGAAGTCATAGAATGGAGGTGTGTGAAATCAGAAAGGAGGTGGGTGAAGTCACAGAATGGAGGTGTGTGAAGTCATAGAATGGAGGTGTGTGAAGTCATAGAATGGATGTTTGTGAAGTAAGAATGAAGGTGTGTGAAGTCATACAATGGAGGTGTGTGAAGTCAAAGAATGGAGGTGTGTGAAGTCATAGAAGGGAGGTGTGTGAAGTCACAGAATGGAGGTGTGTGAAGTCAGAATGGAGGTGTGAAGTCATAGAATGAGGTTGGGTGAAGTCATAGAAAGGAGGTGTGCGAAGTCTTAGAATGGAGGAGTGTGAAGTCATAGAGTGGAGGTGTGTGAAGTCCCATATTCGAGGTCTGTGACGTCATAGAATGGAGGTGTGTGAAGTCAGAATGCAGGTGTGTGAAGGCATAGAATGGAGATGCGTGAACTCATAGAATGGAGGTGTGTGACGTCATAATGGAAGTGTGTGAAGTCACAGAATGGAGGTGTGTGAAGTCATACAATGGAAGTGTGTGAAGTCAGAATGGAGGTATGTGAAGTCACAGAATGGAGGTGTGTGAAGTCACAGAATGGAGGTGTGTGAAGTCATAGAATGGAGGTGTGTGAAATCACAGAATGGAGGTGTGTGAAGTCACAGAATGGAGGTGTGTGAACTCAGAATGGAGGTGTGTGAAGCCACAAAATGGAGGTGTGTGAAGTCATAGAATGGAAGTGTGTGACGTCATAGAATGGAGGTGTGTGAAGGCAGAATGGAGGTGTGTGAAGTCATAGAATGGAGGTGTGTGAACTCAGAATGGAGGTGTGTGAAGTCATAGAATGGAGGTTTGTGAAGTCATAAAATGGTGGTGGGTGAAGTCATAGTGTGGATGTTTCTAAAGTAAGAGTGAAGGTGTGTGAAGTCATAAAATGTAGGTGTGTGAAGTCAAAATGAAGGTGTGTCAACTCTTAGAATGGAGGTGTGTGACCTCATAGAATGGAGGTGTGTGAAGTCATGGAATGGAGGTGTGTGAAGTCAAAGAATGGAAGTGTGTGAAGTCAAACAATAGAGGTATGTGAAGTCACAGAATGGAGGTGTGTGAAGTCACAGATTGGAAGTGTGTGAAGTCATAACGGAGGTGTGTGAAGTCACAGAATGGCGGTGTGTGAATTCAAAATGGAGGTGTGTGAAGTCAAAGAATGGAAGTGTGTGAAGTCATCGAATGGAAGTGTGTGAAGTCACAGAATGGAGGTGTGTGAAGTCATAGAATGGAGGTGTGTGAAGTCAGAATGGAGGTGTGTGAAGCCATAGAATGGAGGTGAGTGAAGTCAGAATAGAGGTGTGTGAACTAATAGAATGGAGGTGTGTGAAGGCACAATGGAGGTGTGTGAAGTCATAGAATGGTGGTGTGTGAAGTCATAGAATGGAGGTGTGTGAAGTCATAGAGTGGAGGTGAGTGAAGGCACATATTCGAGGTCTGTGAAGTCATAGAATGGAGGTGTGTGAAGTCAGAATACAGGTGTGTGAAGTCATAGAATGGAGATGCGTGAACTCATAGAATGGAGGTTTGTGACGTCATAATTGAAGTGTGTGAAGTCACAGAATGGAGGTGTGTGAAGTCATACAATGGAGGTGTGTGAAGTCAGAATGGAGGTGTGTGAAGTCACAGAATGGAGGTGTGTGAACTCAGAATGGAGGTGTGTGAAGTCATAGATGGAGGTGTGTGAAGTCATAGTATGGAGGTGTGTGAAATCATAGAATGGAGTTTTGTGAAGTCACAGAATGGAGCTGTGTGAAGTCAGAATGGAGGTGTGTGAAGTCATAGAATGGAGGTGTGTGAAGTCAGAATGGAGGTGTGTGAAATCATAGAATCGGGTGTGTGAAGTCACAATGGAGTTGTGTGAAGTCATAGAATGGAGATGTGTGAAGTCACAGAATGGAGGTGTATGAAGTCACAGAATGGAGTTGTGTGAAGTCATAGAATGGTGGTTTTTGATGTCAACGATTGGAGGTGTGTGAAGTCATAGAATGAAGGTATGTAAAGTCAGATTGGAGGTGTGTGAAATCACAGAATGGAAGTGTGTCAACTCAGAAATGAGGTATGTGAAGTCATAGAATGGAGGTGTGTGAAGTCATAGAATGGAAGTGTGTGAAATCATAGAAAGGAGGTGTGTGAAATCAAAGAATTGAGGTGTGTGAAGTCAGAATGGAGGTGTGTGAAGTCAGAATGGAGGTGTGTGAAGTCATAGAATGGAAGTGTGTGAAGTCATAGAATGGAGGTCTGTGAACTCAGAATAGGGGTTTATGAAGTCATAGAATGGAGGTGTGTGAACTCAGAATGGAGGTGTGTGAAATCAAAGAATGTAGGTGTGTGAAGTCATAGAATGGAGGTGTGTGAAATCACAGAATGGAGGTGTGTGAAGTCACAGAATGGAGGTGTGTGAACTCAGAATGGAGGTGTGTGAAGCCACAAAATGGAGGTGTGTGAAGTCATAGAATGGAAGTGTGTGACGTCATAGAATGGAGGTGTGTGAAGGCAGAATGGAGGTGTGTGAAGTCACAGAATAGAGGTGTGTGAACTCAGAATGGAGGTGTGTGAAGTCACAGAATGGAGGTTTGTGAAGTCATAAAATGGTGGTGTGTGAAGTCATAGAGTGGATGTTTCTAAAGTAAGAGTGAAGGTGTGTGAAGTCATAAAATGGAGGTGTGTGAAGTCAAAATGAAGGTGTGTCAACTCTTAGAATGGATGTGTGTGACCTCATAGAATGGAGGTGTGTGAAGTCATGGAATGGAGGTGTGTGAAGTCAAAGAATGGAAGTGTGTGAAGTCAAACAATAGAGGTATGTGAAGTCACAGAATGGAGGTGTGTGAAGTCACAGATTGGAAGTGTGTGAAGTCATAACGGAGGTGTGTGAAGTCACAGAATGGCGGTGTGTGAATTCAAAATGGAGGTGTGGGAAGTCAAAGAATGGAAGTGTGTGAAGTCATAGAATGGAGGTGTGTGAAGTCAGAATGGAGGTGTGTGAAGCCATAGAATGGAGGTGAGTGAAGTCAGAATAGAGGTATGTGAACTAATAGAATGGAGGTGTGTGAAGGCACAATGGAGGTGTGTGAAGTCATAGAATGGTGGTGTGTGAAGTCATAGAATGCAGGTGTGTGAAGTCATAGAATGGAGGTGTGTGAAGTCATAGAATGGAGCTGTGTGAAGTCAGAATGTAGGTGTGTGAAGTCAGAACGGAGGTGTGTGAAGTCACAGAATGGAGGTGTGTGACATCACAGAATGGATGTTTGTGAAGTAAGAATGAAGGTGTTTGAAGTCATAGAATGGAGGTGTGTGAAGTCAGAGAATGGAGGTGTGTGATGTCATAGAATAGAGGTGTGTGAAGTAACAGAATGGAGGTTTGTGAAGTCATAGAATGGAGGTGTGTGAAATCAGAAAGGAGGTGGGTGAAGTCACAGAATGGAGGTGTGTGAAGTCATAGAATGGAGGTGTGTGAAGTCATAGAATGGATGTTTGTGAAGTAAGAATTAAGGTGTGTGAAGTCATACAATGGAGGTGTGTGAAGTCAAAGAATGGAGGTGTGTGAAGTCATAGAATGGAGGTGTGTGAAGTCACAGAATGGAGGTGTGTGAAGTCAGAATGGAGGTGTGAAGTCATAGAATGAGGTTGGGTGAAGTCATAGAACGGAGGTGTGGTAAGTCATCGAATGGAGGAGTGTGAAGTCATAGAGTGGAGGTGAGTGAAGTCACATATTCGAGGTCTGTGAAGTCATAGAATGGAGGTGTGTGAAGTCAGAATGCAGGTGTGTGAAGTCATAAAATGGAGATGCGTGAACTCATAGAATGGAGGTGTGTGACATCATAATGGAAGTCTGTGAAGTCACAGAATGGAGGTGTGTGAAGTCATAAAATGGAGGTGTGTGAAGTCAGAATGGAGGTGTGTGAAGTCACAGAATGGAGGTGTGTGAACTCAGAATGGAGGTGTGTGAAGTCATAAATGGAGGTGTGTGAAGTCATAGTATGGAGGTGTGTGAAATCATAGAATGGAGTTTTGTGAAGTCACAGAATGGAGCTGTGTGAAGTCAGAATGGAGGTGTGTCAAGTCATAGAATGGAGGTGTGTGAAGTCAGAATGGAGGTGTGTGAAATCATAGAATCGAGGTGTGTGAAGTCACAATGGAGTTGTGTGAAGTCATAGAATGGAGATGTGTGAAGTCACAGAATGGAGGTGTATGAAGTCACAGAATGGAGGTGTGTGACGTCATAGAATGGAGGTGTGTGAAGTCACGGAATGAAGGTGTGTGAAGTCACAGAATGGAGGTGTGTGAACACAGAATGGAGGTGGGTGAAGTCACTGAATGGAGGTGTGTGAAATCATAGAATGGAGGTGGGTGAAGTCACAGAATGGAGGTGGTGAAGTCATAGAATGGAGGTGTGTGAAGTCAGAATGGAGGTGTGTGAACTCATAGATAGGAGGTGTGTGAAGTCACCATGGAGGTGTGTGAAATCATATAATGGAGATTAGTAAGGTCACAAAATGGAGGTGTGTGAAGTGATAGAATGGAGGTGTGTGAAGTCATAGAATGGAGGTGTGTGAAGTCATAGAATGGAGGTGTGTGAAATCACAGAATGGAGGTGTGTGAAGTCAGGGAATGGAGGTGTGTGAAGTCACAGAATGGCGGTGTGTTAATTCAAAATGGAGGTGTGTGAAGTCAAAGAATGGAAGTGTGTGAAGTCATCGAATGGAAGTGTGTGAAGTCACAGAATGGAGGTGTGTGAACTAATAGAATGGAGGTGTGTGAAGGCACAATGGAGGTGTGTGAAGTCATACAATGGTGGTGTGTGAAGTCATAGAATGGAGGTGTGTGAAGTCATAGAATGGAGGTGTGTGAAGTCATAGAATGGAGCTGTGTGAAGTCAGAATGCAGGTGTGTGAAGTCAGAACGGAGGTGTGTGAAGTCAAAGAATGGAGGTGTGTGACATCACAGAATGGATGTTTGTGATGTAAGAATGAAGGTGTTTGAAGTCATAGAATGGAGGTGTGTGAAGTCACAGAATGGAGGTGTGTGAAGTCATAGAATAGAGGTGTGTAAAGTCACAGAATGGAGGTTTGTGAAGTCATAGAATGGAGGTGTGTGAAATCAGAAAGGAGGTGGGTGAAGTCACAGAATGGAGGTGTGTGAAGTCATAGAATGGAGGTGTGTGAAGTCATAGAATGGATGTTTGTGAAGTAAGAATGAAGGTGTGTGAAGTCATACAATGGAGGTGTGTGAAGTCAAAGAATGGAGGTGTGTGAAGTCATAGAAGGGAGGTGTGTGAAGTCACAGAATGGAGGTGTGTGAAGTCAGAATGGAGGTGTGAAGTCATAGAATGAGGTTGGGTGAAGTCATAGAAAGGAGGTGTGGGAAGTCTTAGAATGGAGGAGTGTGAAGTCATAGAGTGGAGGTGTGTGAAGTCCCATATTTGAGGTCTGTGACGTCATAGAATGGAGGTGTGAAGTCAGAATGCAGGTGTGTGAAGTCATAGAATTGAGATGCGTGAACTCATAGAATGGAGGTGTGTGACGTCATAATGGAAGTGTGTGAAGTCACAGAATGGAGGTGTGTGAAGTCATACAATGGAAGTGTGTGAAGTCAGAATGGAGGTATGTGAAGTCACAGAATGGAGGTGTGTGAAGTCACAGAATGGAGGTGTGTGAAGTCACAGAATGGAGGTGTGTGAACTCAGAATGGAGGTGTGTGAAGCCACAAAATGGAGGTGTGTGAAGTCATGGAATGGAAGTGTGTGACGTCATAGAATGGAGGTGTGTGAAGGCAGAATGGAGGTGTGTGATGTCACAGAATGGAGGTGTGTGAACTCAGAATGGAGGTGTGTGAAGTCACAGAATGGAGGTTTGTGAAGTCATAAAATGGTGGTGGGTGAAGTCATAGAGTGGATGTTTCTAAAGTAAGAGTGAAGGTGTGTGAAGTCATAAAATGTAGGTGTGTGAAGTCAAAAAGAAGGTGTGTCAACTCTTAGAATGGAGGTGTGTGACCTCATAGAATGGAGGTGTGTGAAGTCATGGAATGGAGGTGTGTGAAGTCAAAGAATGGAAGTGTGTGAAGTCAAACAATAGAGGTATGTGAAGTCACAGAATGGAGGTGTGTGAAGTCACAGATTGGAAGTGTGTGAAGTCAAAACGGAGGTGTGTGAAGTCACAGAATGGCGGTGTGTGAATTCAAAATGGAGGTGTGTGAAGTCAAAGAATGGAAGTGTGTGAAGTCATCGAATGGAAGTGTGTGAAGTCACAGAATGGAGGTGTGTGAAGTCATAGAATGGAGGTGTGTGAATTCAGAATGGAGGTGTGTGAAGCCATAGAATGGAGGTGAGTGAAGTCAGAATAGAGGTGTGTGAACTAATAGAATGGAGGTGTGTGAAGGCACAATGCAGGTGTATGAAGTCATAGAATGGTGGTGTGTGAAGTCATAGAATGGAGGTGTGTGAAGTCATAGAATGGAGGTGTGTGAAGTCATAGAATGGAGCTGTGTGAAGTCAGAATGCAGGTGTGTGAAGTCAGAACGGAGGTGTGTGAAGTCACAGAATGGAGGTGTGTGACATCACAGAATGGATGTTTGTGAAGTAAGAATGAAGGTGTTTGAAGTCATAGAATGGAGATGTGTGAAGTCACAGAATGGAGGTGTGTGAAGTCATAGAATAGAGGTGTGTGAAGTCACAGAATGGAGGTTTGTGAAGTATTAGAATGGAGGTGTGTGAAATCAGAAAGGAGGTGGTTGAAGTCACAGAATGGAGGTGGGTGAAGTCATAGAATGGAGGTGTGTGAAGTCATAGAATGGATGTTTGTGAAGTAAGAATGAAGGTGTGTGAATTCATACAATGGATGTGTGTCAAGTCAAAGAATGGAGGTGTGTGAAGTCATAGAAGGGAGGTGTGTGAAGTCACAGAATGGAGGTGTGTGAAGTCAGAATGGAGGTGTGAAGTCATAGAATGAGGTTGGGTGAAGTCATAGAAAGGAGGTGTGGTAAGTCATAGAATGGAGGAGTGTGAAGTCATAGAGTGGAGGTGAGTGAAGTCACATATTCGAGGTCTGTGAAGTCATAGAATGGAGGTGTGTCAAGTCAGAATACAGGTGTGTGAAGTCATAGAATGGAGATGCGTGAACTCATAGAATGGAGGTGTGTGACGTCATAATTGAAGTGTGTGAAGTCACAGAATTGAGGTGTGTGAAGTCATACAATGGAGGTGTGTGAAGTCAGAATGGAGGTGTGTGAAGTCACAGAATGGAGGTGTGTGAACTCAGAATGGAGGTGTGTGAAGTCATAGATGGAGGTGTGTGAAGTCATAGTATGGAGGTGTGTGAAATCATAGAATGGAGTTTTGTGAAGTCACAGAATGGAGCTGTGCGAAGTCAGAATGGAGGTGTGTGAAGTCATAGAATGGAGGTGTGTGAAGTCAGAATGGAGGTGTGTGAAATCATAGAATCGGGTGTGTGAAGTCACAATGGAGTTGTGTGAAGTCATAGAATGGAGATGTGTGAAGTCACAGAATGGAGGTGTATGAAGTCACAGAATGGAGTTGTGTGAAGACATAGAATGGAGGTGTGTGAAGTCACAGAATGAAGGTATGTAAAGTCAGATTGGAGGTGTGTGAAATCACAGAATGGAAGTGTGTCAACTCAGAAATGAGGTGTGTGAAGTCATAGAATGGAGGTGTGTGAAGTCATAGAATGGAAGTGTGTGAAATCATAGAAAGGAGGTGTGTGAAGTCAAAGAATTGAGGTGTGTGAAGTCAGAATGGAGGTGTGTGAAGTCAGAATGGAGGTGTGTGAAGTCATAGAATGGAAGTGTGTGAAGTCATAGAATGGAGGTCTGTGAACTCAGAATGGGGGTTTATGAAGTCATAGAATGGAGGTGTGTGAACTCAGAATGGAGGTGTGTGAAGTCAAAGAATGGAGGTGTGTGAAGTCATAGAATGGAGGTGTGTGAAATCACAGAATGGAGGTGTGTGAAGTCACAGAATGGAGGTGTGTGAACTCAGAATGGAGGTGTGTGAAGCCACAAAATTGAGGTGTGTGAAGTCATAGAATGGAAGTGTGTGACGTCATAGAATGGAGGTGTGTGAAAGCAGAATGGAGGTGTGTGAAGTCACAGAATGGAGGTGTGTGAACTCAGAATGGAGGTGTGTGAAGTCACAGAATGGAGGTTTGTGAAGTCATAAAATGGTGGTGGGTGAAGTCATAGAGTGGATGTTTCTAAAGTAAGAGTGAAGGTGTGTGAAGTCATAAAATGGCAGTGTGTGAAGTCAAAATGAAGGTGTGTCAACTCTTAGAATGGAGGTGTGTGACCTCATAGAATGGAGGTGTGTGAAGTCATGGAATGGAGGTGTGTGAAGTCAAAGAATGGAAGTGTGTGAAGTCAAACAATAGAGGTATGTGAAGTCACAGAATGGAGGTGTGTGAAGTCACAGATTGGAATGTGTGAAGTCATAACGGAGGTGTGTGAAGTCACAGAATGGCGGTGTGTGAATTCAAAATGGAGGTGTGTGAAGTCAAAGAATGGAAGTGTGTGAAGTCACAGAATGGAGGTGTGTGAAGTCACAGAATGGAGGTGTGAAGTCATAGAATGGAGGTGTGTGAAGTCAGAATGGAGGTGTGTGAAGCCATAGAATGGAGGTGAGTGAAGTCAGAATAGAGGTGTGTGAACTAATAGAATGGAGGTGTGTGAAGGCACAATGGAGGTGTGTGAAGTCATAGAATGGTGGTGTGTGAAGTCATAGAATGCAGGTGTGTGAAGTCATAGAATGGAGGTGTGTGAAGTCATAGAATGGAGCTGTGTGAAGTCAGAATGTAGGTGTGTGAAGTCAGAACGGAGGTGTGTGAAGTCACAGAATGGAGGTGTGTGACATCACAGAATGGATGTTTGTGAAGTAAGAATGAAGGTGTTTGAAGTCATAGAATGGAGGTGTGTGAAGTCACAAAATGGAGGTGTGTGAAGTCATAGAATAGAGGTGTGTGAAGTCACAGAATGGAGGTTTGTGAAGTCATAGAATGGAGGTGTGTGAAATCAGAAAGGAGGTGGGTGAAGTCACAGAATGGAGGTGTGTGAAGTCATAGAATGGAGGTGTGTGAAGTCATAGAATGGATGTTTGTGAAGTAAGAATGAAGGTGTGTGAAGTCACACAATGGAGGTGTGTGAAGTCAAAGAATGGAGGTGTGTGAAGTCATAAAATGGAGATGCGTGAACTCATAGAATGGAGGTGTGTGACGTCATAATGGAAGTCTGTGAAGTCACAGAATGGAGGTGTGTGAAGTCATAAAATGGAGGTGTGTGAAGTCAGAATGGAGGTGTGTGAAGTCACAGAATGGAGGTGTGTGAACTCAGAATGGAGGTGTGTGAAGTCATAGATGGAGGTGTGTGAAGTCATAGTATGGAGGTGTGTGAAATCATAGAATGGAGTTTTGTGAAGTCACAGAATGGAGCTGTGTGAAGTCAGAATGGAGGTGTGTGAAATCATAGAATGGAGGTGTGTGAAGTCAGAATGGAGGTGTGTGAAATCATAGAATCGAGGTGTGTGAAGTCACAATGGAGTTGTGTGAAGTCATAGAATGGAGATGTGTGAAGTCACAGAATGGAGGTGTATGAAGTCACAGAATGGAGTTGTGTGAAGTCATAGAATGGAGGTGTGTGAAGTCACGGAATGAAGGTGTGTGAAGTCACAGAATGGAGGTGTGTGAACTCAGAATGGAGGTGGGTGAAGTTATAGAATGCAGGTGTGTGAAGTCATAGAATGGAAATGTGTGAAGTCAGAATGGAGGTGTGTGAAGTCACAGAATTGAGGTGCGTGAACACAGAATGGAGGTTTGTGAAGTCACAGAATGGAGGTGTGTGAAGTCATAGAATGGAGGTGTGTGAAGTCATAGAATGGATGTTTGTGAAGTAAGAATGAAGGTGTGCGAAGTCATAGAATGGAGGTGTGTGAAGTCAAAAAATGGAGGTGTGTGTAATTATAGAATGGAGGTGTGTGAAGTCATAGAATGGAGGTGTGTGAAGTCATAGAATGGAGGTGTGTGAAGTCAGAGAATGTAGGGGTGTGAAGTCATAATGGAGGTGTGAAGTCGCAGAATGGAGGTGGGAGAAGTCATAGAAAGAGGTGTGGGAAGTCATAGAATGGAGGAGTGTGAAGTCAAAGAGTGGAGGTGAGTGAAGTCACAGATTTGAGGTCTGTGAAGTCATAGAATGGAGGTGTGTGAAGTCAGAATGGAGGTGTGTGAAGTCATAGAATGGAGATGTGTGAACTCATAGAATGGAGGTGTGTGACGTCACAATGGAAGTGTGTGAAGTCATAGAATGGAGGTGTGTGAAGTCACAGAATGGAGGTGTGTGCAGTCATACAATGGAGGTGTGTGAAGTCAGAATGGAGGTGTGTGAAGTCACAGAATGCAGGTGTGTGAACTCACAATAGAGGTGTGTGAAGTCACAGAATGGAGGTGTGTGAAGTCATAGAATGGAAGTGTGTGAAGTCATAGAATGAAGTTGTGTGAAGTCAGAATGGACGTGTGTGAAGTCACAAAATTGAGGTGCGTGAACACAGAATGGAGGTTTGTGAAGTCACAGAATGGAGGTTTGTGAAGTCATAAAATGGTGGTGGGTGAAGTCATAGAGTGGATGTTTCTAAAGTAAGAGTGAAGGTGTGTGAAGTCATAAAATGGCGGTGTGTGAAGTCAAAATGAAGGTGTGTCAACTCTTAGAATGGAGGTGTGTGACCTCATAGAATGGAGGTGTGTGAAGTCATGGAATGGAGGTGTGTGAAGTCAAAGAATGGAAGTGTGTGAAGTCAAACAATAGAGGTATGTGAAGTCACAGAATGGAGGTGTGTGAAGTCACAAATTGGAATGTGTGAAGTCATAACGGAGGTGTGTGAAGTCACAGAATGGCGGTGTGTGAATTCAAAATGGAGGTGTGTGAAGTCAAAGAATGGAAGTGTGTGAAGTCACAGAATGGAGGTGTGTGAAGTCACAGAATGGAGGTGTGTGAAGTCATAGAATGGAGGTGTGTGAAGTCAGAATGGAGGTGTGTGAAGCCATAGAATGGAATTGAGTGAAGTCAGAATAGAGGTGTGTGAACTAATAGAATGGAGGTGTGTGAAGGCACAATGGAGGTGTGTGAAGTCATAGAATGGTGGTGTGTGAAGTCATAGAATGCAGGTGTGTGAAGTCATAGAATGGAGGTGTGTGAAGTCATAGAATGGAGCTGTGTGAAGTCAGAATGTAGGTGTGTGAAGTCAGAACGGAGGTGTGTGAAGTCACAGAATGGAGGTATGTGACATCACAGAATGGATGTTTGTGAAGTAAGAATGAAGGTGTTTGAAGTCATAGAATGGAGGTGTGTGAAGTCACAAAATGGAGGTGTGTGAAGTCATAGAATAGAGGTGTGTGAAGTCACAGAATGGAGGTTTGTGAAGTCATAGAATGGAGGTGTGTGAAATCAGAAAGGAGGTGGGTGAAGTCACAGAATGGAGGTGTGTGAAGTCATAGAATGGAGGTGTGTGAAGTCATAGAATGGATGTTTGTGAAGTAAGAATGAAGGTGTGTGAAGTCATACAATGGAGGTGTGTGAAGTCAAAGAATGGAGGTGTGTGAAGTCATAAAATGGAGATGCGTGAACTCATAGAATGGAGGTGTGTGACGTCATAATGGAAGTCTGTGAAGTCACAGAATGGAGGTGTGTGAAGTCATAAAATGGAGGTGTGTGAAGTCAGAATGGAGGTGTGTGAAGTCACAGAATGGAGGTGTGTGAACTCAGAATGGAGGTGTGTGAAGTCATAGATGGAGGTGTGTGAAGTCATAGTATGGAGGTGTGTGAAATCATAGAATGGAGTTTTGTGAAGTCACAGAATGGATCTGTGTGAAGTCAGAATGGAGGTGTGTGAAATCATAGAATGGAGGTGTGTGAAGTCAGAATGGAGGTGTGTGAAATCATAGAATCGAGGTGTGTGAAGTCACAATGGAGTTGTGTGAAGTCATAGAATGGAGATGTGTGAAGTCACAGAATGGAGGTGTATGAAGTCACAGAATGGAGTTGTGTGAAGTCATAGAATGGAGGTGTGTGAAGTCACGGAATGAAGGTGTGTGAAGTCACAGAATGGAGGTGTGTGAACTCAGAATGGAGGTGGGTGAAGTTATAGAATGCAGGTGTGTGAAGTCATAGAATGGAAATGTGTGAAGTCAGAATGGAGGTGTGTGAAGTCACAGAATTGAGGTGCGTGAACACAGAATGGAGGTTTGTGAAGTCACAGAATGGAGGTGTGTGAAGTCATAGAATGGAGGTGTGTGAAGTCATAGAATGGATGTTTGTGAAGTAAGAATGAAGGTGTGCGAAGTCATAGAATGGAGGTGTGTGAAGTCAAAAAATGGAGGTGTGTGTAATTATAGAATGGAGGTGTGTGAAGTCATAGAATGGAGGTGTGTGAAGTCATAGAATGGAGGTGTGTGAAGTCAGAGAATGTAGGGGTGTGAAGTCATAATGGAGGTGTGAAGTCGCAGAATGGAGGTGGGAGAAGTCATAGAAAGAGGTGTGGGAAGTCATAGAATGGAGGAGTGTGAAGTCAAAGAGTGGAGGTGAGTGAAGTCACAGATTTGAGGTCTGTGAAGTCATAGAATGGAGGTGTGTGAAGTCAGAATGGAGGTGTGTGAAGTCATAGAATGGAGATGTGTGAACTCATAGAATGGAGGTGTGTGACGTCACAATGGAAGTGTGTGAAGTCATAGAATGGAGGTGTGTGAAGTCACAGAATGGAGGTGTGTGCAGTCATACAATGGAGGTGTGTGAAGTCAGAATGGAGGTGTGTGAAGTCACAGAATGCAGGTGTGTGAACTCACAATAGAGGTGTGTGAAGTCACAGAATGGAGGTGTGTGAAGTCATAGAATGGAAGTGTGTGAAGTCATAGAATGAAGTTGTGTGAAGTCAGAATGGACGTGTGTGAAGTCACAGAATTGAGGTGCGTGAACACAGAATGGAGGTTTGTGAAGTCACAGAATGGAGGTTTGTGAAGTCATACAATGGTGGTGTGTGAAGTCATAGAATGGATGCTTCTAAAGTAAGAGTGAAAGTGTGGGAAGTCATAAAATGGATGTGTGTGAAGTCAAAATGAAGGTGTGTCAACTCATAGAATGGAGGTGTGTGACCTCATAGAATGGAGGTGTGTGAAGTCGTGGAATGGAGGTGTGTGAAGTCAAAGAATTCAAGTGTGTGAAGTCAAACAATAGAGGTATGTGAAGTCACAGAATGGAGGTGTGTGAAATCACAGATTGGAAGTGTGTGAAGTCAAAACGGAGGTGTGTGAAGTCACAGAATGGAGGTGTGTGAAGTCACAGAATGGAGGTTTGTGAAGTCAGAATGGAGGTGTGTGAAATCATAGAATGGATGTTTGTGAAGTCAGAATGGAGGTGTGTGAAGCCATAGAATGGAGGTGTGTGAAGTCAAAATAGAGGTGTGTGAACTCATAGAATGGAGGTGTGTGAACTCAGAATAGAGGTGTGTGAACTCATAGAATGGAGGTGTGTGAAGTCAAAATGGAGGTGTGTGAAGTCATAGGTTGGTGGTGTGTGAAGTCATAGAATGGAGGTGTGTGAAGTCATAGAAAGGAGATGTGTGAAGTCAGAGAATGGAGGTGTGTGAAGTAATAGACTGGAGGTGTGTGAAGTCATAGAATGGAGGTGTATCAAATCACAGAATGTAGATGTGTGAAGTCACGGAATGGAGGTGTGTGAAGTCACAGAATGGCGGTGTGTGAAGTCAAAATGGAGGTGTGTGAAGTCAAAGAATGGAAGTGTGTGAAGTCATCGAATGGAGGTGTGTGAATTCACAGAATGGAGGTGTGTGAAGTCAGAATAGAGGTGTGCGAAGTCATAGAATGGATGTGTGTGAAGTCAGAATGGAGGTGTGTGAAGCCATAGAATGGAGGTGTGTGAAGTCAGAATAGAGGTGTGTGAACTAATAAAATGGAGGTGTGTGAAGGCACAATGGAGGTGTGTGAAGTCATAGAATGGTGGTGTGTGAAGTCATAGAATGGAGGTGTGTGAAGTCATAGAATGGAGGTGTGTGAAGACATAGAATGGAGCTGTGTGAAGTCAGAATGTAGGTGTGTGAAGTCAGAATGGAGGTGTGTGAAGTCACAGAATGGAGGTGTGTGACGTCACAGAATGGATGTTTGTGAAGTAAGAATGAAGGTGTTTGAAGTCAGAGAATGGAGGTGTGTGAAGTCACAAAATGGAGGTGTGTGAAGTCATAGAATGGAGGTGTGTGAAGTCATAGAATGGAGGTTTGTGAAGTCACAGAAAGGAGGTGTGTGACGTCACAGAATGGATGTTTGTGAAGTAAGAATGAAGGTGTTTGAAGTCAGAGAATGGAGCTGTGTGAAGTCACAGAATGGAGGTGTGTGAAGTCATAGAATGGAGGTGTGTGAAGTCATAGAATGGATTTTTGTGAAATAAGAATGAAGGTGTGTGAAGTCACGCAATGGAGGTGTGTCAACTCAGAATGGAGGTGTGTGAAGTCACAGAATGGAGGTGTGTGAAGTCATAGAATGGAGGTGTGTGAAGCCATAGAATGGAGGTGTATGACGTCACAGAATGGAGGTGTGTGAAGTCATAGAATGGAAGTGTGTGAAGTCATAGAATGGAGTTGTGTGAAGTAAGAATGGAGGTGTGTGAAGATATAGAATGGAGATGTGTGAACTCATAGAATGGAGGTGTGTGAGGTCACAATGTAAGTGTGTGAAGTCATAGAATGGAGGTCTGTGAAGTCACATAATGGAGGTGTGTGAAGTCATACAATGGAGGTGTGTGAAGTCAGAATGGAGGTGTGTGAAGTCACAGAATGGAGGTGTGTGAACTCAGAATGGAGGTGTGTGAAGTCATAGATGGAGGTGTGTGAAGTCATAGTATGGAGGTGTGTGAAATCATAGAATGGAGTTTTGTGGAGTCACAGAATGGAGCTGTGTGAAGTAAGAATGGAGCTATGTGAAGTCATAGAATGGAGGTGTGTGAAGTCACAATGGAGGTGTGTGAAGTCATAGAATGGAGGTGTGTGAAGTCACAGAATGGAGGTGTGTGAAGACATAGAATCGAGGTGTGTGAAGTCATAGAATGGAGGTGTGTGAATCACAGAATGAAGGTGTGTGAAGTCACAGAATGGTGGTGTTTGAACTCAGAATGGAGGTAGGTGAAGTCACAGAATGGAGGTGTGTGAAGTCATAGAGTGGAGGTGTGTGAAGTCACAGAATGGATGTATGTGAATTCATAGAATGGAGGTGTGTGAAGTCATAGAACGGAGGTGTGTGAAGTCATAGAATGGAAGTGTGTGAAGTCACAGAATGGAGGTGTTTGAAGTCACAGAATGGAGGTGTGTGAACTCACAATAGAGGTGTGTGAAGTCACAGAATGGAGGTGTGTGAAGTCATAGAATGGAAGTGTGTGAAGTCATAGAATGGAGATGTGTGATGTCAGAATGGACGTGGGTGAAGTCACAGAATGGAGGTGTGTGAACTCAGAATGGAGGTGTGTGAAATCACAGAATGGAGATTTGTGAAGTCATTCAATGGTGGTGTGTGAAATCATAGAGTGGATGTTTCTAAAGTAAGAGTGAAGGTGTGTGAAGTCATAAAATGGAGGTGTGTGAAGTCAAAATGAAGGTGTGTCAATTCATAGAATGGAGGTGTGTGACCTCATAGAAGTGAGGTGTGTGAAGTCATGGAATGGAGGTGTGTGAAGTCACAGAATGGAGGTGTGTGAAGTCATAGAATGGAGTTGTGTGAAGTCATAGAATGGAGGTTTGTGAAGTCAGAATGGAGGTGTTAGAACTCATAGAATGGAGGTGTGTGAAGTCAAAATGGAGGTGTGTGAACTCATAGAATGGAGGGGGGTGAAGTCAAAATGGAGGTGTGTGAAGTCATAGAATGGAGATGTGTGAAGTCATAGAATGGAGGTGTGTGAAATCACAGAATGGAGGTGTGTGAAGTCACGGAATGGAGGTGTGTGAAGTCACAGAATGGCGGTGTGTGAATTCAAAATGGAGGTGTGTGAAGACAAAGAATGGAAATGTGTGAAGTCATAGAATGGAAGTGTGTGAAGTCACAGAATGGAGGTGTGTGAAGCCATAGAATGGAGGTGTGTGAAGTCAGAATAGAGGTGTGTGAACTAATAGAATGGAGGTGTGTGAAGGCACAATGGAGGTGTGTGAAGTCATAGAATGGTGGTGTGTGAAGTCATAGAATGGAGCTGTGTGAAGTCAGAATGTAGGTGTGTGAAGTCAGAATGGAGGTGTGTGAAGTCACAGAATGAAGGTGTGTGACGTCACAGAATGGAGTTCTGTGAAGTCATAGAATGGAGCTGTGTGAAGTCAGAATGGAGGTGTGTGAAGTCACAGAATGGATGTGGGTCAACTCAGAATGGAGGTGTGTGAAGTCAAAGAATGGAGGTGTGTGAAGTCATAGATTGGAGGTGTGTGAAGTCATAGAATGGAGGTGTGTGAAGTCAGAATGGAGGTGTGTGAAGTCACAGAATTGAGGTGTGTGAACACAGAATGGAGGTGTGTGAAGTCACAGAATGGAGGTGTGTGAAGTCATAGAATGGAGGTGTGTGAAGTCATAGAATGGATGTTTGTGAAGTAAGAATGAAGGTGTGTGAAATCATAGAATGGAGGTGTGTGAAGTCAAAGAATGGAGGTGTGTGAAGTCATAGAAGGGAGGTGTGTGAAGTCACAGAATGGAGGTGTGTGAAGTCAGAATGGAGGTGTGAAGTCGTAGAATGGGGCTGGGTGAAGTCATAGAAAGGAGGTGTGGGAAGTCATAGAATGGAGGAGTGTGAAGTCATAGAGTGGAGGTGAGTGAAGTCCCATATTCGAGGTCTGTGAAGTCATAGAATGCAGGTGTGTGAAGATAGAATCTAAGTGTGTGAAGTCATAGAATAGAGATGGGTGAACTCATAGAATGGAGGTGTGTGACGTCATAATGGAAGTGTGTGAAGTCACAGAATGGAGGGGTGTGAAGTCATACAATGGAGGTGTGTGAAGTCAGAATGGAGGTGTGTGAAGTCACAGAATGGAGGTGTGTGAACTCAGAATGGAGGTGTGTGAAGTCATAGTATGTACGTGTTTGAAATCAAAGAATGGAGTTTTGTGAAATCACAGAATGGAGCTGTGTGAAGTCAGAATGGAGGTGTGTGAAGTCATAGTATGGACGTGTGTGAAGTCAGAATGGAGGTGTGTGAAATCATAGAATGGAGGTGTGTGAAGTCACAGAATGTAGGTGTATGAAGTCACAGAATGGAGGTGTGTGAAGTCATAGAATGGATGTTTCTAAAGGAAGAATGAAGGTGTGTGAAGTCATAGAATGGATGTGTGTGAAGTCAAAATGGAGGTGTGTGAACTCATAGAATGGAGGTGTGTGAACTCATAGAATTGAGGTGTGTGAAGTCATGGAATGGAGGTGTGTGAAGTCCAAGAATGGAGGTGTGTGAAGTCAAACAATGGAGGTGTGTGAAGTCACAGAATGGAGGTTGCTGGGGCCAACCGGCAGCAAACCAGGTTTCGCAGATTGGGGTTTCTGAAATCGGGGGCAAGGACTAGCAAGAAATAGAAGAGAGACAGACACAGCGGGTCCGGGATTTCCGCGGTCTAGGTAAAGACTGCCGAGACTGCCGGTTTATTTTCCACTCCCCCTTCTTCCCTCCTTCTGACCCAGGGAACCTCCAGGTGTTACATTCATATGGTCATTCTCAGGTCATTTACATAGAATAGGGCCAGAAAGCAATAAGACAATAAATCCATCGTCTGATGCAAGCCAAGGTACAGTTTGATTCCACTCTGGCTCACAACAGGAGGTGTGTGAAGTCACAGAATTGAAGTGTGTGAAGTCAAAATGGAGGTGTGTGAAGTCAAAGAATGGAGGTCTGTGAAGACACAGAATTGAGGTGTGTGAAGTCAGAATGGAGGTGTGTGAACTCAGAATGGAGGTGTGTGAATTCATAGAATGGAGGTGTGTGAAGCCACAATGCAGGTGTGTGAACTCATGGAATGAAGGTGTGTGAAGTAAAATTGCAGGTGTGTGAAGTCATAGAATGGAGGTGTGTGAAGTCATAGAATGGAGGTGTGTGAAGTCACAGAATGGAGGTGTGTGAAGTCATAGAATGGAGGTGTGTGAAGTCATAAAATGGAGGTGTGTGAACTCATAGAATGGAGGTGTGTGAAGTCACAATGGAGTTGTGTGAAGTCATAGAATGGTGGTTTTTGATGTCAACGATTGGAGGTGTGTGAAGTCATAGAATGGAGGTGTGTAAAGTCAGATTGGAGGTGTGTGAAATCACAGAATGGAAGTGTGTCAACTCAGAAATGAGGTGTGTGAAGTCATAGAATGGAGGTGTGTGAAGTCATAGAATGGAAGTGTGTGAAATCATAGAAAGGAGGTGTGTGAAGTCAAAGAATTGAGGTGTGTGAAGTCAGAATGGAGGTGTGTGAAGTCAGAATGGAGGTGTGTGCAGTCATAGAATGGAAGTGTGTGAAGTCATAGATTGGAGGTCTGTGAACTCAGAATGGGGGTTTATGAGGTCATAGAATGGAGGTGTGTGAACTCAGAATGGAGGTGTGTGAAATCACAGAATGGAGGTGTGTGAAGTCACAGAATGGAGGTGTGTGAACTCAGAATGGAGGTGTGTGAAGCCACAAAATG
This sequence comes from Megascapheus bottae, assembly GCF_031878675.1. Taxonomy (NCBI): domain Eukaryota; kingdom Metazoa; phylum Chordata; class Mammalia; order Rodentia; family Geomyidae; genus Megascapheus; species Megascapheus bottae. Next base: position 25,037 of record NW_028327556.1, on the reverse strand, counting down.
GAGGTGTGTGAAGTCATAGAATGGAAGTGTGTGACGTCATAGAATGGAGGTGTGTGAAGGCAGAATGGAGGTGTGTGAAGTCACAGAATGGAGGTGTGTGAACTCAGAATGGAGGTGTGTGAAGTCACAGAATGGAGGTTTGTGAAGTCATAAAATGGTGGTGTGTGAAGTCATAGAGTGGATGTTTCTAAAGTAAGAGTGAAGGTGTGTGAAGTCATAAAATGGAGGTGTGTGAAGTCAAAATGAAGGTGTGTCAACTCTTAGAATGGAGGTGTGTGACCTCATAGAATGGAGGTGTGTGAAGTCATGGAATGGAGGTGTGTGAAGTCAAAGAATGGAAGTGTGTGAAGTCAAACAATAGAGGTATGTGAAGTCAGAGAATGGAGGTGTGTGAAGTCACAGATTGGAAGTGTGTGAAGTCAAAACGGAGGTGTGTGAAGTCCCAGAATGGCGGTGTGTGAATTCAAAATGGAGGTGTGTGAAGTCAAAGAATGGAAGTGTGTGAAGTCACAGAATGGAGGTGTGTGAAGCCATAGAATGGAGGTGAGTGAAGTCAGAATAGAGGTGTGTGAACTAATAGAATGGAGGTGTGTGAAGGCACAATGGAGGTGTGTGAAGTCATAGAATGGTGGTGTGTGAAGTCATAGAATGGAGGTGTGTGAAGTCATAGAATGGAGGTGTGTGAAGTCATAGAATGGAGCTGTGTGAAGTCAGAATGTAGGTGTGTGAAGTCAGAACGGAGGTGTGTGAAGTCACAGAATGGAGGTGTGTGACATCACAGAATGGATGTTTGTGAAGTAAGAATGAAGGTGTTTGAAGTCATAGAATGGAGGTGTGTGAAGTCACAGAATGGAGGTGTGTGAAGTCATAGAATAGAGGTGTGTGAAGTCACAGAATGGAGGTTTGTGAAGTCACAGAATGGAGGTGTGTGAAATCAGAAAGGAGGTGGGTGAAGTCACAGAATGGAGGTGTGTGAAGTCATAGAATGGAGGTGTGTGAAGTCATAGAATGGATGTTTGTGAAGTAAGAATGAAGGTGTGTGAAGTCATACAATGGATGTGTGTGAAGTCAAAGAATGGAGGTGTGTGAAGTCATAGAAGGGAGGTGTGTGAAGTCACAGAATGGAGGTGTGTGAAGTCAGAATGGAGGTGTGAAGTCATAGAATGAGGTTGGGTGAAGTCATAGAAAGGAGATGTGGTAAGTCATAGAATGGAGGAGTGTGAAGTCATAGAGTGGAGGTGAGTGAAGTCACATATTCGAGGTCTGTGAAGTCATAGAATGGAGGTGTGTGAAGTCAGAATACAGGTGTGTGAAGTCATAGAATGGAGATGCGTGAACTCATAGAATGGAGGTGTGTGACGTCATAATTGAAGTGTGTGAAGTCACAGAATGGAGGTGTGTGAAGTCATACAATGGAGGTGTGTGAAGTCAGAATGGAGGTGTGTGAAGTCACAGAATGGAGGTGTGTGAACTCAGAATGGAGGTGTGTGAAGTCATAGATGGAGTTGTGTGAAGTCATAGTATGGAGGTGTGTGAAATCATAGAATGGAGTTGTGTGAAGTCACAGAATGGAGCTGTGTGAAGTCAGAATGGAGGTGTGTGAAGGCATAGAATGGAGGTGTGTGAAGTCAGAATGGAGGTGTGTGAAATCATAGAATCGGGTGTGTGAAGTCACAATGGAGTTGTGTGAAGTCATAGAATGGAGATGTGTGAAGTCACAGAATGGAGGTGTATGAAGTCACAGAATGGAGTTGTGTGAAGTCATAGAATGGTGGTTTTTGATGTCAACGATTGGAGGTGTGTGAAGTCATAGAATGAAGGTATGTAAAGTCAGATTGGAGGTGTGTGAAATCACAGAATGGAAGTGTGTCAACTCAGAAATGAGGTGTGTGAAGTCATAGAATGGAGGTGTGTGAAGTCATAGAATTGAAGTGTGTGAAATCATAGAAAGGAGGTGTGTGAAGTCAAAGAATTGAGGTGTGTGAAGTCAGAATGGAGGTGTGTGAAGTCAGAATGGAGGTGTGTGAAGTCATAGAATGGAAGTGTGTGAAGTCATAGAATGGAGGTCTGTGAACTCAGAATAGGGGTTTATGAAGTCATAGAATGGAGGTGTGTGAACTCAGAATGGAGGTGTGTGAAGTCACAGAATGGAGGTGTGTGAAGTCATAGAATGGAGGTGTGTGAAATCACAGAATGGAGGTGTGTGAAGTCACAGAATGGAGGTGTGTGAACTCAGAATGGAGGTGTGTGAAGCCACAAAATGGAGGTGTGTGAAGTCATAGAATGGAAGTGTGTGACGTCATAGAATGGAGGTGTGTGAAGGCAGAATGGAGGTGTGTGAAGACACAGAATGGAGGTGTGTGAACTCAGAATGGAGGTGTGTGAAGTCACAGAATGGAGGTTTGTGAAGTCATAAAATGGTGGTGTGTGAAGTCATAGAGTGGATGTTTCTAAAGTAAGAGTGTAGGTGTGTGAAGTCATAAAATGGAGGTGTGTGAAGTCAAAATGAAGGTGTGTCAACTCTTAGAATGGAGGTGTGTGACCTCATAGAATGGAGGTGTGTGAAGTCATGGAATGGAGGTGTGTGAAGTCAAAGAATGGAAGTGTGTGAAGTCAAACAATAGAGGTATGTGAAGTCACAGAATGGAGGTGTGTGAAGTCACAGATTGGAAGTGTGTGAAGTCATAACGGAGGTGTGTGAAGTCACAGAATGGAGCTGTGTGAAGTCAGAATGGAGGTGTGTGAAGTCATAGAATGGAGGTGTGTGAAGTCAGAATGGAGGTGTGTGAAATCATAGAATCGAGGTGTGTGAAGTCACAATGGAGTTGGGTGAAGTCATAGAATGGAGATGTGTGAAGTCACAGAATGGAGGTGTATGAAGTCACAGAATGGAGGTGTGTGAAGTCATAGAATGGAGGTGTGTGAAGTCACGGAATGAAGGTGTGTGAAGTCACAGAATGGAGGTGTGTGAACTCAGAATGGAGGTGGGTGAAGTCACTGAATGGAGGTGTGTGAAATCATAGAATGGAGGTGGGTGAAGTCACAAAATGGAGGTGTGTGAAGTCATAGAATGGAGGTGTGTGAAGTCAGAATGGAGGTGTGTGAACTCATAGATAGGAGGTGTGTGAAGTCACAATGGAGGTGTGTGAAATAATATAATGGAGATGAGTGAGGTCACAAAATGGAGGTGTGTGAAGTGATAGAATGGAGGTGTGTGAAGTCATAGAATGGAGGTGTGTGAAGTCATAGAATGGAGGTGTGTGAAATCACAGAATGGAGGTGTGTGAAGTCAGGGAATGGAGGTGTGTGAAGTCACAGAATGGCGGTGTGTTAATTCAAAATGGAGGTGTGTGAAGTCAAAGAATGGAAGTGTGTGAAGTCATCGAATGGAAGTGTGTGAAGTCACAGAATGGAGGTGTGTGAAGTCATAGAATGGAGGTGTGTGAAGTCAGAATGGAGGTGTGTGAAGCCATAGAATGGAGGTGTGTGAAGTCAGAATAGAGGTGTGTGAACTAATAGAATGGAGGTGTGTGAAGGCACAATGGAGGTGTGTGAAGTCATAGAATGGTGGTGTGTGAAGTCATAGAATGGAGGTGTGTGAAGTCATAGAATGGAGGTGTGTGAAGTCATAGAATGGAGCTGTGTGAAGTCAGAATGCAGGTGTGTGAAGTCAGAACGGAGGTGTGTGAAGTCACAGAATGGAGGTGTGTGACATCACAGAATGGATGTTTGTGATGTAAGATGAAGGTGTTTGAAGTCATAGAATGGAGGTGTGTGAAGTCACAGAATGGAGGTGTGTGAAGTCATAGAATAGAGGTGTGTAAAGTCACAGAATGGAGGTTTGTGAAGTCATAGAATGGAGGTGTGTGAAATCAGAAAGGAGGTGGGTGAAGTCACAGAATGGAGGTGTGTGAAGTCATAGAATGGAGGTGTGTGAAGTCATAGAATGGATGTTTGTGAAGTAAGAATGAAGGTGTGTGAAGTCATACAATGGAGGTGTGTGAAGTCAAAGAATGGAGGTGTGTGAAGTCATAGAAGGGAGGTGTGTGAAGTCACAGAATGGAGGTGTGTGAAGTCAGAAAGGAGGTGTGAAGTCATAGAATGAGGTTGGGTGAAGTCATAGAAAGGAGGTGTGGGAAGTCTTAGAATGGAGGAGTGTGAAGTCATAGAGTGGAGGTGTGTGAAGTCCCATATTCGAGGTCTGTGACGTCATACAATGGAGGTGTGTGAAGTCAGAATGCAGGTGTGTGAAGTCATAGAATGGAGATGCGTGAACTCATAGAATGGAGGGGTGTGACGTCATAATGGAAGTGTGTGAAGTCACAGAATGGAGGTGTGTGAAGTCATACAATGGAAGTGTGTGAAGTCAGAATGGAGGTATGTGAAGTCACAGAATGGAGGTGTGTGAAGTCATAGAATGGAGGTGTGTGGAATCACAGAATGGAGGTGTGTGAAGTCACAGAATGGAGGTGTGTGAACTCAGAATGGAGGTGTGTGAAGCCACAAAATGGAGGTGTGTGAAGTCATATAAAGGAGGTGTGGTAAGTCATAGAATGGAGGAGTGTGAAGTCATAGAGTGGAGGTGAGTGAAGTCACATATTCGAGGTCTGTGAAGTCATAGAATGGAGGTGTGTCAAGTCAGAATACAGGTGTGTGAAGTCATAGAATGGAGATGCGTGAACTCATAGAATGGAGGTGTGTGATGTCATAATTGAAGTGTGTGAAGTCACAGAATTGAGGTGTGTGAAGTCATACAATGGAGGTGTGTGAAGTCAGAATGGAGGTGTGTGAAGTCACAGAATGGAGGTGTGTGAACTCAGAATGGAGGTGTGTGAAGTCATAGATGGAGGTGTGTGAAGTCATAGTATGGAGGTGTGTGAAATCATAGAATGGAGTTTTGTGAAGTCACAGAATGGAGCTGTGCGAAGTCAGAATGGAGGTGTGTGAAGTCATAGAATGGAGGTGTGTGAAGTCAGAATGGAGGTGTGTGAAATCATAGAATCGGGTGTGTGAAGTCACAATGGAGTTGTGTGAAGTCATAGAATGGAGATGTGTGAAGTCACGGAATGGAGGTGTATGAAGTCACAGAATGGAGTTGTGTGAAGACATAGAATGGAGGTGTGTGAAGTCACAGAATGAAGATATGTAAAGTCAGATTGGAGGTGTGTGAAATCACAGAATGGAAGTGTGTCAACTCAGAAATGAGGTGTGTGAAGTCATAGAATGGAGGTGTGTGAAGTCATAGAATGGAAGTGTGTGAAATCATAGAAAGGCGGTGTGTGAAGTCAAAGAATTGAGGTGTGTGAAGTCAGAATGGAGGTGTGTGAAGTCAGAATGGAGGTGTGTGAAGTCATAGAATGGAAGTGTGTGAAGTCATAGAATGGAGGTCTGTGAACTCAGAATGGGGGTTTATGAAGTCATAGAATGGAGGTGTGTGAACTCAGAATGGAGGTGTGTGAAGTCACAGAATGGAGGTGTGTGAAGTCATAGAATGGAGGCGTGTGAAATCACAGAATGGAGGTGTGTGAAGTCACAGAATGGAGGTGTGTGAACTCAGAATGGAGGTGTGTGAAGCCACAAAATGGAGGTGTGTGAAGTCATAGAATGGAAGTGTGTGACGTCATAGAATGGAGGTGTGTGAAGGCAGAATGGAGGTGTGTGAAGTCACAGAATGGAGGTGTGTGATCTCAGAATGGAGGTGTGTGAAGTTACAGAATGGAGGTTTGTGAAGTCATAAAATGGTGGTGGGTGAAGTCATAGAGTGGATGTTTCTAAAGTAAGAGTGAAGGTGTGTGAAGTCATAAAATGGCGGTGTGTGAAGTCAAAATGAAGGTGTGTCAACTCTTAGAATGGAGGTGTGTGACCTCATAGAATGGAGGTGTGTGAAGTCATGGAATGGAGGTGTGTGAAGTCAAAGAATGGAAGTGTGTGAAGTCAAACAATAGAGGTATGTGAAGTCACAGAATGGAGGTGTGTGAAGTCACAGATTGGAAGTGTGTGAAGTCATAACGGAGGTGTGTGGAGTCACAGAATGGCGGTGTGTGAATTCAAAATGGAGGTGTGTGAAGTCAAATAATGGAAGTGTGTGAAGTCATCGAATGGAAGTGTGTGAAGTCACAGAATGGAGGTGTGTGAAGTCATAGAATGGAGGTGTGTGAAGTCAGAATGGAGGTGTGTGAAGCCATAGAATGGAGGTGAGTGAAGTCAGAATAGAGGTGTGTGAACTAATAGAATGGAGGTGTGTGAAGGCACAATATAGGTGTGTGAAGTCATAGAATGGTGGTGTGTGAAGTCATAGAATGGAGGTGTGTGAAGTCATAGAAAGGAGGTGTGTGAAGTCATAGAATGGAGCTGTGTGAAGTCAGAATGTAGGTGTGTGAAGTCAGAACGGAGGTGTGTGAAGTCACAGAATGGAGGTGTGTGACATCACAGAATGGATGTTTGTGAAGTAAGAATGAAGGTGTTTGAAGTCATAGAATGGAGGTGTGTGAAGTCACAGAATGGAGGTGTGTGAAGTCATATAATAGAGGTGTGTGAAGTCACAGAATGGAGGTTTGTGAAGTCATAGAATGGAGGTGTGTTAAATCAGAAAGGAGATGGGTGAAGTCACAGAATGGAGGTGTGTGAAGTCATAGAATGGAGGTGTGTGAAGTCATAGAATGGATGTTTGTGAAGTAAGAATGAACGTGTGTGAAGTCATACAATGGAGGTGTGTGAAGTCAAAGAATGGAGGTGTGTGAAATCATAGAAGGGAGGTGTGTGAAGTCACAGAATGGAGGTGTGTGAAGTCAGAATGGAGGTGTGAAGTCATAGAATGAGGTTGGGTGAAGTCATAGAAAGGAGGTGTGGTAAGTCATCGAATGGAGGAGTGTGAAGTCATAGAGTGGAGGTGAGTGAAGTCACATATTCGAGGTCTGTGAAGTCATACAATGGAGGTGTGTGAAGTCAGAATGCAGGTGTGTGAAGTCATAAAATGGAGATGCGTGAACTCATAGAATGGAGGTGTGTGACGTCATAATGGAAGTCTGTGAAGTCACAGAATGGAGGTGTGTGAAGTCATAAAATAGAGGTGTGTGAAGTCAGAATGGAGGTGTGTGAAGTCACAGAATGGAGGTGAGTGAACTCAGAATGGAGGTGTGTGAAGTCATAGATGGAGGTGTGTGAAGTCATAGTATGGAGGTGTGTGAAATCATAGAATGGAGTTTTGTGAAGTCACAGAATGGAGCTGTGTGAAGTCAGAATGGAGGTTTGTGAAGTCATAGAATGGAGGTGTGTGAAGTCAGAATCTAGGTGTGTGAAATCATAGAATCGAGGTGTGTGAAGTCACAATGGAGTTGTGTGAAGTCATAGAATGGAGATGTGTCAAGTCACAGAATGGAGGTGTATGAAGTCACAGAATGGAGGTGTGTGAAGTCATAGAATGGAGGTGTGTGAAGTCACGGAATGAAGGTGTGTGAAGTCACAGAATGGAGGTGTGTGAACTCAGAATGGAGGTGGGTGAAGTCACTGAAGGGAGGTGTGTGAAATCATAGAATGGAGATGGGTGAAGTCACAGAATGGAGGTGTGTGAATTCATAGAATGGAGGTGTGTGAAATCATAAAATGGAAGTGTTTGAAGTCACAGAATGGAGTTGTGTGAAGTCAGACTGGATGTGTGTGAAGTCATAGAATTGAGGTGTGTGAAGTCAGAATGGAGGAATGTGAACTCATAGAATGGAGGTGTGTGAAATCACAGTGGAGGTGTGTGAAGTCATGGAATGGAGGTGTGTGAAGTCACAGAATCGCGGTGTGTGTAGTCAAAATGGAGGTGTGTGAATTCAAAGAATGGAAGTGTGTGAAGTTATCGAATGGAGGTGTGTGAAGTCACAGAATGGAGCTGTGTGAAGTCAGAATAGAGGTGTGCGAAGTCATAGAATGGAGGTGTGTGAAGTCAAAGAATGGAGGTGTGTGAAGTCATAAAATGAAGGTGTGTGAAGTCAGAATGCAGGTGTGTGAAGTCAAAGAATGGAGGTGTGTGAATTCAGAATGGAGGTGTGTGAAGTCATAGATGGAGGTGTGTGAAGTCATAATATGGAGGTGTGTGAAATCATAGAATGGAGTTTTGTGAAGTCACACAATAGATCTGTGTGAAATGAGAATGGAGGTGTGTGAAGTCATAGAATGGAGGTGTGTGAAGTCAGAATGGAGGTGTGTGAACTCATAGAGAGGAGGTGTGTGAAGTCACAATGGAGGTGTGTGAAATCATATAATGGAGATGAGTGAGGTCACAAAATGGAGGTGTGGGAAGTGATAGAATGGAGGTCTGTGAAGTCATAGAATGGAGGTGTGTGAAGTCATAGAATGGAGGTGTGTGAAATCACAGAATGGAGGTGTGTGAAGTCAGGGAATGGAGGTGTGTGAAGTCACAGAATGGCGGTGTGTTAATTCAAAATGGAGGTGTGTGAAGTCAAAGAATGGAAGTGTGTGAAGTCATCGAATGGAAGTGTGTGAAGTCACAGAATGGAGGTGTGTGAAGTCATAGAATGGAGGTGTGTGAAGTCAGAATGGAGGTGTGTGAAGCCATAGAATGGAGGTGTGTGAAGTCAGAATAGAGGGATGTGAACTAATAGAATGGAGGTGTGTGAAGGCACAATGGAGGTGTGTGAAGTCATAGAATGGTGGTGTGTGAAGTCATAGAATGGAGGTGTGTGAAGTCATAGAATGGAGGTGTGTGAAGTCATAGAATGGAGCTGTGTGAAGTCAGAATGCTGGTGCGTGAAGTCAGAACGGAGGTGTGTGAAGTCACAGAATGGAGGTGTGTGACATCACAGAATGGATGTTTGTGAAGTAAGAATGAAGGTGTTTGAAGTCATAGAATGGAGGTGTGTGAAGTCACAGAATGGATTTGTGTGAAGTCATAGAATAGAGGTGTGTGAAGTCACAGAATGGAGGTTTGTGAAGTCATAGAATGGAGGTGTGTGAAATCAGAAAGGAGGTGGGTGAAGTCACAGAATGGAGGTGTGTGAAGTCATAGAATGGCGGTGTGTGAAGTCATAGAATGGATGTTTGTGAAGTAAGAATGAACGTGTGTGAAGTCATACAATGGAGGTGTGTGAAGTCAAAGAATGGAGGTGCGTGAAGTCATAGAAGGGAGGTGTATGAAGTCACAGAATGGTGGTGTGTGAAGTCAGAATGGAGGTGTGAAGTCATAGAATGAGGTTGGGTGAAGTCATAGAAACCAGGTGTGGGAAGTCTTAGAATGGAGGAGTGTGAAGTCATAGTGTGGACGTGAGTGAAGTCCCATATTCGAGGTCTGTGACGTCATAGAATGGAGGTGTGTGAAGTCCGAATGCAGGTGTGTGAAGTCATAGAATGGAGATGCGTGAACTCATAGAATGGAGGTGTGTGACGTCATAATGGAAGTGTGTGAAGTCACAGAATGGAGGTGTGTGAAGTCATACAATGGAGGTGTGTGAAGTCAGAATGGAGGTATGTGAAGTCACAGAATGGAGGTGTGTGAAGTCACAGAATGGAGGTGTGTGAAGTCATAGAATGGAGGTGTGTGAAATCACAGAATGGAGGTGTGTGAAGTCACAGAATGGAGGTGTGTGAACTCAGAATGGAGGTGTGTGAAGCCACAAAATGGAGATGTGTGAAGTAATAGAATGGAAGTGTGTGACGTCATAGAATGGAGGTGTGTGAAGGCAGAATGGAGGTGTGTGAAGTCACAGAATGGAGGTGTGTGAACTCAGAATGGAGGTGTGTGAAGTCACAGAATGGAGGTTTGTGAAGTCATAAAATGGTGGTGTGTGAAGTCATAGAGTGGATGTTTCTAAAGTAAGAGTGAAGGTGTGTGAAGTCATAAAATGTAGGTGTGTGAAGTCAAAATGAAGGTGTGTCAACTCTTAGAATGGAGGTGTGTGACCTCATAGAATGGTGGTGTGTGAAGTCATGGAATGGAGGTGTGTGAAGTCAAAGAATGGAAGTGTGTGAAGTCAAACAATATAGGTATGTGAAGTCACAGAATGGAGGTGTGTGAAGTCACAGATTGGAAGTGTGTGAAGTCAAAACGGAGGTGTGTGAAGTCACAGAATGGCGGTGTGTGAATTCAAAATGGAGGTGTGTGAAGTCAAAGAATGGAAGTGTGTGAAGTCATCGAATGGAAGTGTGTGAAGTCACAGAATGGAGGTGTGTGAAGTCATAGAATGGAGGTGTGTGAAGTCAGAATGGAGGTGTGTGAAGCCATAGAATGGAGGTGAGTGAAGACAGAATACAGGTGTGTGAACTAATAGAATGGAGGTGTGTGAAGGCACAATGGAGGTGTGTGAAGTCATAGAATGGTGGTGTGTGAAGTCATAGAATTGAGGTGTGTGAAGTCATAGAATGGAGGTGTGTGAAGTCATAGAATGGAGCTGTGTGAAGTCAGAATGTAGTTGTGTGAAGTCAGAACGGAGGTGTGTGAAGTCACAGAATGGCGGTGTGTGAATTCAAAATGGAGGTGTGTGAAGTCAAAGAATGGAAGTGTGTGAAGTCATCGAATGGAAGTGTGTGAAGTCACAGAATGGAGGTGTGTGAAGTCATAGAATGGAGGTGTGTGAAGTCATAATGGAAGTGTGTTAAGTCACAGAATGGAGGTGTGTGAACTCAGAATGGAGGTGTGTGAAGTCACAGAATGGAGGTGTGTGAACTCAGAATGGAGGTGTGTGAAGTCACAGAATGGAGGTTTGAGAAGTCATAAAATGGTGGTGTGTGAAGTCATAGAGTGGATGTTTCTAAAGTAAGAGTGCAGGTGTGTGAAGTCATAAAATGTAGGTGTGTGAAGTCAAAATGAAGGTGTGTCCACTCTTAGAATGGAGGTGTGTGACCTCATAGAATGGAGGTGTGTGAAGTCATGGAATGGAGGTGTGTGAAGTCAAAGAATGGAAGTGTGTGAAGTCAAACAATAGAGGTATGTGAAGTCACAGAATGGAGGTGTGTGAAGTCACAGATTGGAAGTGTGTGAAGTCAAAACGGAGGTGTGTGAGGTCACAGAATGGCGGTGTGTGAATTCAAAATGGAGGTGTGTGAAGTCAAAGAATGGAAGTGTGTGAAGTCATCGAATGGAAGTGTGTGAAGTCACAGAATGGAGGTGTGTGAAGCCATAGAATGGAGGTGAGTGAAGTCAGAATACAGGTGTGTGAACTAATAGAATGGAGGTGTGTGAAGGCACAATGGAGGTGTTTGAAGTCATAGAATGGTGGTGTGTGAAGTCATAGAATGGAAGTGTGTGAAGTCATAGAATGGAGGTGTGTGAAGTCATAGAATGGAGCTGTGTGAAGTCAGAATGTAGGTGTGTGAAGTCAGAACGGAGGTGTGTGAAGTCACAGAATGGAGGTGTGTGACATCACAGAATGTATGTTTGTGAAGTAAGAATGAAGGTGTTTGAAGTCATAGAATGGAGGTGTGTGAAGTCACAGAATGGAGGTGTGTGAAGTCATAGAATAGAGGTGTGTGAAGTCACAGAATGGAGGTTTATGAAGTCATAGAATGGAGGTGTGTGAAATCAGAAAGGAGGTGGGTGAAGTCACAGAATGGAGGTGTGTGAAGTCATGGAATGGAGGTGTGTGAAGTCATAGAATGGAGCTGTGTGAAGTCAGAATGTAGGTGTGTGAAGTAAGAACGGAGGTGTGTGAAGTCACAGAATGGCGGTGTGTGAATTCAAAATGGAGGTGTGTGAAGTCAAAGAATGGAAGTGTGTGAAGTCAACGAATGGAAGTGTGTGAAGTCACAGAATGGAGGTGTGTGAAGTCATAGAATGGAGGTGTGTGAAGTCATAATTGAAGTGTGTGAAGTAACAGAATGGAGGTGTGTGAACTCAGAATGGAGGTGTGTGAAGTCACAGAATGGAGGTGTGTGAACTCAGAATGGAGGTGTGTGAAGTCACAGAATGGAGGTTTGTGAAGTCATAAAATGGTGGTGTGTGAAGTCATAGAGTGGATGTTTCTAAAGTAAGAGTGCAGGTGTGTGAAGTCATAAAATGTAGGTGTGTGAAGTCAAAATGAAGGTGTGTCAACTCTTAGAATGGAGGTGTGTGACCTCATAGAATGGAGGTGTGTGAAGTCATGGAATGGAGGTGTGTGAAGTCAAAGAATGGAAGTGTGTGAAGTCAAACAATAGAGGTATGTGAAGTCACAGAATGGAGGTGTGTGAAGTCACAGATTGGAAGTGTGTGAAGTCAAAACGGAGGTGTGTGAAGTCACAGAATGGCGGTGTGTGAATTCAAAATGGAGGTGTGTGAAGTCAAAGAATGGAAGTGTGTGAAGTCATCGAATGGAAGTGTGTGAAGTCACAGAATGGAGGTGTGTGAAGTCATAGAATGGAGGTGTGTGAAGGCATAGAATGGAGGTGAGTGAAGTCAGAATAGAGGTGTGTGAACTAATAGAATGGAGGTGTGTTAAGGCACAATGGAGGTGTTAGAAGTCATAGAATGGTGGTGTGTGAAGTCATAGAATGGAAGTGTGTGAAGTCATAGAATGGAGGTGTGTGAAGTCATAGAATGGAGGTGTGTGACATCACAGAATGGATGTTTGTGAAGTAAGAATGAAGGTGTTTGAAGTCATAGAATGGTGGTGTGTGAAGTCAGAATGTAGGTGTGTGAAGTCAGAACGGAGGTGTGTGAAGTCACAGAATGGAGGTGTGTGACATCACAGAATGGATGTTTGTGAAGTAAGAATGAAGGTGTTTGAAGTCATAGAATGGAGGTGTGTGAAGTCACAGAATGGAGGTGTGTGAAGTCATAGAATAGAGGTGTGTGAAGTCACAGAATGGAGGTTTGTGAAGTCATAGAATGGAGGTGTGTGAAATCAGAAAGGAGGTGGGTGAAGTCACAGAATGGAGGTGTGTGAAGTCATAGAATGGAGGTGTGTGAAGTCATAGAATGGATGTTTGTGAAGTAAGAAAGAACGTGTGTGAAGTCATACAATGGAGGTGTGTGAAGTCAAAGAATGGAGGTGTGTGAAGTCATAGAAGGGAGGTGTGTGAAGTCACAGAATGGAGGTGTGTGAAGTCACAGAATGGAGGTTTGAGAAGTCATAAAATGGTGGTGTGTGAAGTCATAGAGTGGATGTTTCTAAAGTAAGAGTGCAGGTGTGTGAAGTCATAAAATGTAGGTGTGTGAAGTCAAAATGAAGGTGTGTCCACTCTTAGAATGGAGGTGTGTGACCTCATAGAATGGAGGTGTGTGAAGTCATGGAATGGAGGTGTGTGAAGTCAAAGAATGGAAGTGTGTGAAGTCAAACAATAGAGGTATGTGAAGTCACAGAATGGAGGTGTGTGAAGTCACAGATTGGAAGTGTGTGAAGTCAAAACGGAGGTGTGTGAAGTCACAGAATGGCGGTGTGTGAATTCAAAATGGAGGTGTGTGAAGTCAAAGAATGGAAGTGTGTGAAGTCATCGAATGGAAGTGTGTGAAGTCACAGAATGGAGGTGTGTGAAGCCATAGAATGGAGGTGAGTGAAGTCAGAATACAGGTGTGTGAACTAATAGAATGGAGGTGTGTGAAGGCACAATGGAGGTGTTTGAAGTCATAGAATGGTGGTGTGTGAAGTCATAGAATGGAAGTGTGTGAAGTCATAGAATGGAGGTGTGTGAAGTCATAGAATGGAGCTGTGTGAAGTCAGAATGTAGGTGTGTGAAGTCAGAACGGAGGTGTGTGAAGTCACAGAATGGAGGTGTGTGACATCACAGAATGTATGTTTGTGAAGTAAGAATGAAGGTGTTTGAAGTCATAGAATGGAGGTGTGTGAAGTCACAGAATGGAGGTGTGTGAAGTCATAGAATAGAGGTGTGTGAAGTCACAGAATGGAGGTTTATGAAGTCATAGAATGGAGGTGTGTGAAATCAGAAAGGAGGTGGGTGAAGTCACAGAATGGAGGTGTGTGAAGTCATAGAATGGAGGTGTGTGAAGTCATAGAATGGAGCTGTGTGAAGTCAGAATGTAGGTGTGTGAAGTAAGAACGGAGGTGTGTGAAGTCACAGAATGGCGGTGTGTGAATTCAAAATGGAGGTGTGTGAAGTCAAAGAATGGAAGTGTGTGAAGTCAACGAATGGAAGTGTGTGAAGTCACAGAATGGAGGTGTGTGAAGTCATAGAATGGAGGTGTGTGAAGTCATAATTGAAGTGTGTGAAGTCACAGAATGGAGGTGTGTGAACTCAGAATGGAGGTGTGTGAAGTCACAGAATGGAGGTGTGTGAACTCAGAATGGAGGTGTGTGAAGTCACAGAATGGAGGTTTGTGAAGTCATAAAATGGTGGTGTGTGAAGTCATAGAGTGGATGTTTCTAAAGTAAGAGTGCAGGTGTGTGAAGTCATAAAATGTAGGTGTGTGAAGTCAAAATGAAGGTGTGTCAACTCTTAGAATGGAGGTGTGTGACCTCATAGAATGGAGGTGTGTGAAGTCATGGAATGGAGGTGTGTGAAGTCAAAGAATGGAAGTGTGTGAAGTCAAACAATAGAGGTATGTGAAGTCACAGAATGGAGGTGTGTGAAGTCACAGATTGGAAGTGTGTGAAGTCAAAACGGAGGTGTGTGAAGTCACAGAATGGCGGTGTGTGAATTCAAAATGGAGGTGTGTGAAGTCAAAGAATGGAAGTGTGTGAAGTCATCGAATGGAAGTGTGTGAAGTCACAGAATGGAGGTGTGTGAAGTCATAGAATGGAGGTGTGTGAAGGCATAGAATGGAGGTGAGTGAAGTCAGAATAGAGGTGTGTGAACTAATAGAATGGAGGTGTGTGAAGGCACAATGGAGGTGTTAGAAGTCATAGAATGGTGGTGTGTGAAGTCATAGAATGGAAGTGTGTGAAGTCATAGAATGGAGGTGTGTGAAGTCATAGAATGGAGGTGTGTGACATCACAGAATGGATGTTTGTGAAGTAAGAATGAAGGTGTTTGAAGTCATAGAATGGTGGTGTGTGAAGTCAGAATGTAGGTGTGTGAAGTCAGAACGGAGGTGTGTGAAGTCACAGAATGGAGGTGTGTGACATCACAGAATGGATGTTTGTGAAGTAAGAATGAAGGTGTTTGAAGTCATAGAATGGAGGTGTGTGAAGTCACAGAATGGAGGTGTGTGAAGTCATAGAATAGAGGTGTGTGAAGTCACAGAATGGAGGTTTGTGAAGTCATAGAATGGAGGTGTGTGAAATCAGAAAGGAGGTGGGTGAAGTCACAGAATGGAGGTGTGTGAAGTCATAGAATGGAGGTGTGTGAAGTCATAGAATGGATGTTTGTGAAGTAAGAAAGAACGTGTGTGAAGTCATACAATGGAGGTGTGTGAAGTCAAAGAATGGAGGTGTGTGAAGTCATAGAAGGGAGGTGTGTGAAGTCACAGAATGGAGGTGTGTGAAGTCAGAATGGAGGTGTGAAGTCATAGAATGAGGTTGGGTGAAGTCATAGAAAGGAGGTGTGGTAAGTCATCGAATGGAGGAGTGTGAAGTCATAGAGTGGAGGTGAGTGAAGTCACATATTCGAGGTCTGTGAAGTCATAGAATGGAGGTGTGTGAAGTCAGAATGCAGGTGTGTGAAGTCATAGAATGGAGATGCGTGAACTCATAGAATGGAGGTGTGTGACGTCATAATGGAAGTGTGTGAAGTCACAGAATGGAGGTGTGTGAAGTCATACAATGGAGGTGTGTGAAGTCAGAATGGAGTTGTGTGAAGTCACAGAATGGAGGTGTGTGAACTCAGAATGGAGGTGTGTGAAATCATAGATGGAGGTGTGTGAAGTCATAGTATGGAGGTGTGTGAAATCATAGAATGGAGTTTTGTGAAGTCACAGAATGGAGCTGTGTGAAGTCAGAATGGAGGTGTGTGAAGTCATAGTATGGAGGTGTGTGAAATCATAGAAGGAGTTTTGTGAAGTCACAGAATGGAGTTGTCTGAAGTCAGACTGGATGTGTGTGTAGTCATAGAATTGAGGTGTGTGAAGTCAGAATGGAGGAGTGTGAACTCATAGAATGGAGGTGTGTGAAATCACAGTGGAGGTGTGTGAAGTCATGAAATGGAGGTGTGTGAAGTCACAGAATCGCGGTGTGTGAAGTCAAAATGGAGGTGTGTGAATTCAAAGAATGGAAGTGTGTGAAGTTATCGAATGGAGGTGTGTGAAGTCACAGAATGGAGCTGTGTGAAGTCAGAATAGAGGTGTGCGAAGTCATAGAATGGAGGTGTGTGAAGTCAAAGAATGGAGGTGTGTGAAGTCATAAAATGAAGGTGTGTGAAGTCAGAATGGAGGTGTGTGAAGTCAAAGAATGGAGGTGTGTGAAATCAGAATGGAGGTGTGTGAAGTCATAGAGTGGAGGTGTGTGAAGTCAGAATGGAGGTTTGTGAACTCATAGATAGGAGGTGTGTGAAGTCACAATGGAGGTGTGTGAAATCATATAGTGGAGATGAGTGAGGTCACAAAATGGAGGTGTGTGAAGTGATAGAATGGAGGTGTGTGAAGTGATAGAATGGAGGTGTGTGAAGTCATAGAATGGAGGTGTGTGAAGTCATAGAATGGAGGTCTGTGAAGTCAGAATGGAGGTGTGTGAAGCCATAGAATGGAGGTGAGTGAAGTCAGAATAGAGGTGTGTGAACTAATAGAATGGAGGTGTGTGAAGGCACAATATAGGTGTGTGAAGTCATAGAATGGTGGTGTGTGAAGTCATAGAATGGAGGTGTGTGAAGTCATAGAATGGAGGTGTGTGAAGTCATAGAATGGAGCTGTGTGAAGTCAGAATGTAGGTGTGTGAAGTCAGAACGGAGGTGTGTGAAGTCACAGAATGGAGGTGTGTGACATCACAGAATGGATGTTTGTGAAGTAAGAATGAAGGTGTTTGAAGTCATAGAATGGAGGTGTGTGAAGTCACAGAATGGAGGTGTGTGAAGTCATAGAATAGAGGTGTGTGAAGTCACAGAATGGAGGTTTGTGAAGTCATAGAATGGAGGTGTGTTAAATCAGAAAGGAGATGGGTGAAGTCACAGAATGGAGGTGTGTGAAGTCATAGAATGGAGGTGTGTGAAGTCATAGAATGGATGTTTGTGAAGTAAGAATGAACGTGTGTGAAGTCATACAATGGAGGTGTGTGAAGTCAAAGAATGGAGGTGTGTGAAATCATAGAAGGGAGGTGTGTGAAGTCACAGAATGGAGGTGTGTGAAGTCAGAATGGAGGTGTGAAGTCATAGAATGAGGTTGGGTGAAGTCATAGAAAGGAGGTGTGGTAAGTCATCGAATGGAGGAGTGTGAAGTCATAGAGTGGAGGTGAGTGAAGTCACATATTCCAGGTCTGTGAAGTCATACAATGGAGGTGTGTGAAGTGAGAATGCAGGTGTGTGAAGTCATAAAATGGAGATGCGTGAACTCATAGAATGGAGGTGTGTGACGTCATAATGGAAGTCTGTGAAGTCACAGAATGGAGGTGTGTGAAGTCATAAAATAGAGGTGTGTGAAGTCAGAATGGAGGTGTGTGAAGTCACAGAATGGAGGTGAGTGAACTCAGAATGGAGGTGTGTGAAGTCATAGATGGAGGTGTGTGAAGTCATAGTATGGAGGTGTGTGAAATCATAGAATGGAGTTTTGTGAAGTCACAGAATGGAGCTGTGTGAAGTCAGAATGGAGGTGTGTGAAGTCATAGAATGGAGGTGTGTGAAGTCAGAATGGAGGTGTGTGAAATCATAGAATCGAGGTGTGTGAAGTCACAATGGAGTTGTGTGAAGTCATAGAATGGAGATATGTCAAGTCACAGAATGGAGGTGTATGAAGTCACAGAATGGAGGTGTGTGAAGTCATAGAATGGAGGTGTGTGAAGTCACGGAATGAAGGTGTGTGAAGTCACAGAATGGAGGTGTGTGAACTCATAATGGAGGTGGGTGAAGTCACTGAAGGGAGGTGTGTGAAATCATAGAATGGAGATGGGTGAAGTCACAGAATGGAGGTGTGTGAATTCATAGACTGGAGGTGTGTGAAATCATAAAATGGAAGTGTTTGAAGTCACAGAATGGAGTTGTGTGAAGTCAGACTGGATGTGTGTGAAGTCATAGAATTGAGGTGTGTGAAGTCAGAATGGAGGAATGTGAACTCATAGAATGGAGGTGTGTGAAATCACAGTGGAGGTGTGTGAAGTCATGGAATGGAGGTGTGTGAAGTCACAGAATCGCGGTGTGTGTAGTCAAAATGGAGGTGTGTGAATTCAAAGAATGGAAGTGTGTGAAGTTATCGAATGGAGGTGTGTGAAGTCACAGAATGGAGCTGTGTGAAGTCAGAATAGAGGTGTGCGAAGTCATAGAATGGAGGTGTGTGAAGTCAAAGAAGGAGGTGTGTGAAGTCATAAAATGAAGGTGTGTGAAGTCAGAATGGAGGTGTGTGAAGTCAAAGAATGGAGGTGTGTGAATTCAGAATGGAGGTGTGTGAAGTCATAGATGGAGGTGTGTGAAGTCATAATATGGAGGTGTGTGAAATCATAGAATGGAGTTTTGTGAAGTCACACAATAGATCTGTGTGAAATGAGAATGGAGGTGTGTGAAGTCATAGAATGGAGGTGTGTGAAGTCAGAATGGAGGTGTGTGAACTCATAGATAGGAGGTGTGTGAAGTCACAATGGAGGTGTGTGAAATCATATAATGGAGATGAGGGAGGTCACAAAATGGAGGTGTGGGAAGTGATAGAATGGAGGTCTGTGAAGTCATAGAATGGAGGTGTGTGAAGTCATAGAATGGAGGTGTGTGAAATCACAGAATGGAGGTGTGTGAAGTCAGGGAATGGAGGTGTGTGAAGTCACAGAATGGCGGTGTGTTAATTCAAAATGGAGGTGTGTGAAGTCAAAGAATGGAAGTGTGTGAAGTCATCGAATGGAAGTGTGTGAAGTCACAGAATGGAGGTGTGTGAAGTCATAGAATGGAGGTGTGTGAAGTCAGAATGGAGGTGTGTGAAGCCATGGAATGGAGGTGTGTGAAGTCAGAATAGAGGGATGTGAACTAATAGAATGGAGGTGTGTGAAGGCACAATGGAGGTGTGTGAAGTCATAGAATGGTGGTGTGTGAAGTCATAGAATGGAGGTGTGTGAAGTCATAGAATGGAGGTGTGTGAAGTCATAGAATGGAGCTGTGTGAAGTCAGAATGCTGGTGCGTGAAGTCAGAACGGAGGTGTGTGAAGTCACAGAATGGAGGTGTGTGACATCACAGAATGGATGTTTGTGAAGTAAGAATGAAGGTGTTTGAAGTCATAGAATGGAGGTGTGTGAAGTCACAGAATGGATTTGTGTGAAGTCATAGAATAGAGGTGTGTGAAGTCACAGAATGGAGGTTTGTGAAGTCATAGAATGGAGGTGTGTGAAATCAGAAAGGAGGTGGGTGAAGTCACAGAATGGAGGTGTGTGAAGTCATAGAATGGCGGTGTGTGAAGTCATAGAATGGATGTTTGTGAAGTAAGAATGAACGTGTGTGAAGTCATACAATGGAGGTGTGTGAAGTCAAAGAATGGAGGTGCGTGAAGTCATAGAAGGGAGGTGTATGAAGTCACAGAATGGTGGTGTGTGAAGTCAGAATGGAGGTGTGAAGTCATAGAATGAGGTTGGGTGAAGTCATAGAAACCAGGTGTGGGAAGTCTTAGAATGGAGGAGTGTGAAGTCATAGTGTGGACGTGAGTGAAGTCCCATATTCGAGGTCTGTGACGGTATAGAATGGAGGTGTGTGAAGTCCGAATGCAGGTGTGTGAAGTCATAGAATGGAGATGCGTGAACTCATAGAATGGAGGTGTGTGACGTCATAATGGAAGTGTGTGAAGTCACAGAATGGAGGTGTGTGAAGTCATACAATGGAGGTGTGTGAAGTCAGAATGGAGGTATGTGAAGTCACAGAATGGAGGTGTGTGAAGTCACAGAATGGAGGTGTGTGAAGTCATAGAATGGAGGTGTGTGAAATCACAGAATGGAGGTGTGTGAAGTCACAGAATGGAGGTGTGTGAACTCAGAATGGAGGTGTGTGAAGCCACAAAATGGAGATGTGTGAAGTAATAGAATGGAAGTGTGTGACGTCATAGAATGGAGGTGTGTGAAGGCAGAATGGAGGTGTGTGAAGTCACAGAATGGAGGTGTGTGAACTCAGAATGGAGGTGTGTGAAGTCACAGAATGGAGGTTTGTGAAGTCATAAAATGGTGGTGTGTGAAGTCATAGAGTGGATGTTTCTAAAGTAAGAGTGAAGGTGTGTGAAGTCATAAAATGTAGGTGTGTGAAGTCAAAATGAAGGTGTGTCAACTCTTAGAATGGAGGTGTGTGACCTCATAGAATGGTGGTGTGTGAAGTCATGGAATGGAGGTGTGTGAAGTCAAAGAATGGAAGTGTGTGAAGTCAAACAATATAGGTATGTGAAGTCACAGAATGGAGGTGTGTGAAGTCACAGATTGGAAGTGTGTGAAGTCAAAACGGAGGTGTGTGAAGTCACAGAATGGCGGTGTGTGAATTCAAAATGGAGGTGTGTGAAGTCAAAGAATGGAAGTGTGTGAAGTCATCGAATGGAAGTGTGTGAAGTCACAGAATGGAGGTGTGTGAAGTCATAGAATGGAGGTGTGTGAAGTCAGAATGGAGGTGTGTGAAGCCATAGAATGGAGGTGAGTGAAGACAGAATACAGGTGTGTGAACTAATAGAATGGAGGTGTGTGAAGGCACAATGGAGGTGTGTGAAGTCATAGAATGGTGGTGTGTGAAGTCATAGAATTGAGGTGTGTGAAGTCATAGAATGGAGGTGTGTGAAGTCATAGAATGGAGCTGTGTGAAGTCAGAATGTAGTTGTGTGAAGTCAGAACGGAGGTGTGTGAAGTCACAGAATGGCGGTGTGTGAATTCAAAATGGAGGTGTGTGAAGTCAAAGAATGGAAGTGTGTGAAGTCATCGAATGGAAGTGTGTGAAGTCACAGAATGGAGGTGTGTGAAGTCATAGAATGGAGGTGTGTGAAGTCATAATGGAAGTGTGTTAAGTCACAGAATGGAGGTGTGTGAACTCAGAATGGAGGTGTGTGAAGTCACAGAATGGAGGTGTGTGAACTCAGAATGGAGGTGTGTGAAGTCACAGAATGGAGGTTTGAGAAGTCATAAAATGGTGGTGTGTGAAGTCATAGAGTGGATGTTTCTAAAGTAAGAGTGCAGGTGTGTGAAGTCATAAAATGTAGGTGTGTGAAGTCAAAATGAAGGTGTGTCCACTCTTAGAATGGAGGTGTGTGACCTCATAGAATGGAGGTGTGTGAAGTCATGGAATGGAGGTGTGTGAAGTCAAAGAATGGAAGTGTGTGAAGTCAAACAATAGAGGTATGTGAAGTCACAGAATGGAGGTGTGTGAAGTCACAGATTGGAAGTGTGTGAAGTCAAAACGGAGGTGTGTGAGGTCACAGAATGGCGGTGTGTGAATTCAAAATGGAGGTGTGTGAAGTCAAAGAATGGAAGTGTGTGAAGTCATCGAATGGAAGTGTGTGAAGTCACAGAATGGAGGTGTGTGAAGCCATAGAATGGAGGTGAGTGAAGTCAGAATACAGGTGTGTGAACTAATAGAATGGAGGTGTGTGAAGGCACAATGGAGGTGTTTGAAGTCATAGAATGGTGGTGTGTGAAGTCATAGAATGGAAGTGTGTGAAGTCATAGAATGGAGGTGTGTGAAGTCATAGAATGGAGCTGTGTGAAGTCAGAATGTAGGTGTGTGAAGTCAGAACGGAGGTGTGTGAAGTCACAGAATGGAGGTGTGTGACATCACAGAATGTATGTTTGTGAAGTAAGAATGAAGGTGTTTGAAGTCATAGAATGGAGGTGTGTGAAGTCACAGAATGGAGGTGTGTGAAGTCATAGAATAGAGGTGTGTGAAGTCACAGAATGGAGGTTTATGAAGTCATAGAATGGAGGTGTGTGAAATCAGAAAGGAGGTGGGTGAAGTCACAGAATGGAGGTGTGTGAAGTCATGGAATGGAGGTGTGTGAAGTCATAGAATGGAGCTGTGTGAAGTCAGAATGTAGGTGTGTGAAGTAAGAACGGAGGTGTGTGAAGTCACAGAATGGCGGTGTGTGAATTCAAAATGGAGGTGTGTGAAGTCAAAGAATGGAAGTGTGTGAAGTCAACGAATGGAAGTGTGTGAAGTCACAGAATGGAGGTGTGTGAAGTCATAGAATGGAGGTGTGTGAAGTCATAATTGAAGTGTGTGAAGTAACAGAATGGAGGTGTGTGAACTCAGAATGGAGGTGTGTGAAGTCACAGAATGGAGGTGTGTGAACTCAGAATGGAGGTGTGTGAAGTCACAGAATGGAGGTTTGTGAAGTCATAAAATGGTGGTGTGTGAAGTCATAGAGTGGATGTTTCTAAGTAAGAGTGCAGGTGTGTGAAGTCATAAAATGTAGGTGTGTGAAGTCAAAATGAAGGTGTGTCAACTCTTAGAATGGAGGTGTGTGACCTCATAGAATGGAGGTGTGTGAAGTCATGGAATGGAGGTGTGTGAAGTCAAAGAATGGAAGTGTGTGAAGTCAAACAATAGAGGTATGTGAAGTCACAGAATGGAGGGTGTGTGAAGTCACAGATTGGAAGTGTGTGAAGTCAAAACGGAGGTGTGTGAAGTCACAGAATGGCGGTGTGTGAATTCAAAATGGAGGTGTGTGAAGTCAAGAATGGAAGTGTGTGAAGTCATCGAATGGAAGTGTGTGAAGTCACAGAATGGAGGTGTGTGAAGTCATAGAATGGAGGTGTGTGAAGGCATAGAATGGAGGTGAGTGAAGTCAGAATAGAGGTGTGTGAACTAATAGAATGGAGGTGTGTTAAGGCACAATGGAGGTGTTAGAAGTCATAGAATGGTGGTGTGTGAAGTCATAGAATGGAAGTGTGTGAAGTCATAGAATGGAGGTGTGTGAAGTCATAGAATGGAGGTGTGTGACATCACAGAATGGATGTTTGTGAAGTAAGAATGAAGGTGTTTGAAGTCATAGAATGGTGGTGTGTGAAGTCAGAATGTAGGTGTGTGAAGTCAGAACGGAGGTGTGTGAAGTCACAGAATGGAGGTGTGTGACATCACAGAATGGATGTTTGTGAAGTAAGCAATGAAGGTGTTTGAAGTCATAGAATGGAGGTGTGTGAAGTCACAGAATGGAGGTGTGTGAAGTCATAGAATAGAGGTGTGTGAAGTCACAGAATGGAGGTTTGTGAAGTCATAGAATGGAGGTGTGGTGAAATCAGAAAGGAGGTGGGTGAAGTCACAGAATGGAGGTGTGTGAAGTCATAGAATGGAGGTGTGTGAAGTCATAGAATGGATGTTTGTGAAGTAAGAAAGAACGTGTGTGAAGTCATACAATGGAGGTGTGTGAAGTCAAAGAATGGAGGTGTGTGAAGTCATAGAAGGGAGGTGTGTGAAGTCACAGAATGGAGGTGTGTGAAGTCACAGAATGGAGGTTTGAGAAGTCATAAAATGGTGGTGTGTGAAGTCATAGAGTGGATGTTTCTAAAGTAAGAGTGCAGGTGTGTGAAGTCATAAAATGTAGGTGTGTGAAGTCAAAATGAAGGTGTGTCCACTCTTAGAATGGAGGTGTGTGACCTCATAGAATGGAGGTGTGTGAAGTCATGGAATGGAGGTGTGTGAAGTCAAAGAATGGAAGTGTGTGAAGTCAAACAATAGAGGTATGTGAAGTCACAGAATGGAGGTGTGTGAAGTCACAGATTGGAAGTGTGTGAAGTCAAAACGGAGGTGTGTGAAGTCACAGAATGGCGGTGTGTGAATTCAAAATGGAGGTGTGTGAAGTCAAAGAATGGAAGTGTGTGAAGTCATCGAATGGAAGTGTGTGAAGTCACAGAATGGAGGTGTGTGAAGCCATAGAATGGAGGTGAGTGAAGTCAGAATACAGGTGTGTGAACTAATAGAATGGAGGTGTGTGAAGGCACAATGGAGGTGTTTGAAGTCATAGAATGGTGGTGTGGTGAAGTCATAGAATGGAAGTGTGTGAAGTCATAGAATGGAGGTGTGTGAAGTCATAGAATGGAGCTGTGTGAAGTCAGAATGTAGTGTGTGAAGTCAGAACGGAGGTGTGTGAAGTCACAGAATGGAGGTGTGTGACATCACAGAATGTATTGTTTGTGAAGTAAGAATGAAGGTGTTTGAAGTCATAGAATGGAGGTGTGTGAAGTCACAGAATGGAGGTGTGTGAAGTCATAGAATAGAGGTGTGTGAAGTCACAGAATGGAGGTTTATGAAGTCATAGAATGGAGGTGTGTGAAATCAGAAAGGAGGTGGGTGAAGTCACAGAATGGAGGTGTGTGAAGTCATAGAATGGAGGTGTGTGAAGTCATAGAATGGAGCTGTGTGAAGTCAGAATGTAGGTGTGTGAAGTAAGAACGGAGGTGTGGTGAAGTCACAGAATGGCGGTGTGTGAATTCAAAATGGAGGTGTGTGAAGTCAAAGAATGGAAGTGTGTGAAGTCAACGAATGGAAGTGTGTGAAGTCACAGAATGGAGGTGTGTGAAGTCATAGAATGGAGGTGTGTGAAGTCATAATTGAAGTGTGTGAAGTCACAGAATGGAGGTGTGTGAACTCAGAATGGAGGTGTGTGAAGTCACAGAATGGAGGTGTGTGAACTCAGAATGGAGGTGTGTGAAGTCACAGAATGGAGGTTTGTGAAGTCATAAAATGGTGGTGTGTGAAGTCATAGAGTGGATGTTCTAAAGTAAGAGTGCAGGTGTGTGAAGTCATAAATGTAGGTGTGTGAAGTCAAATGAAGTGTGTCAACTCTTAGAATGGAGGTGTGTGACCTCATAGAATGGAGGTGTGTGAAGTCATGGAATGGAGGTGTGTGAAGTCAAAGAATGGAAGTGTGTGAAGTCAAACAATAGAGGTATGTGAAGTCACAGAATGGAGGTGTGTGAAGTCACAGATTGGAAGTGTGTGAAGTCAAAACGGAGGTGTGTGAAGTCACAGAATGGCGGTGTGTGAATTCAAAATGGAGGTGTGTGAAGTCAAAGATGGAAGTGTGTGAAGTCATCGAATGGAAGTGTGTGAAGTCACAGAATGGAGGTGTGTGAAGTCATAGAATGGAGGA